>NC_073401.1:18276018-18487789 GCF_028641065.1 Leucoraja erinaceus
ACAATATCTTTCCTATAACATGGTGCCCAGAACTGAACACAATGGTCTAAATGCAATCTCACCAACGACTTATACAACTGCAACATGGCCTCCCAGCTTCTATGCTCAATACTCTGACAGATGAAGGCCAAAGAGCCAAAAGCCTTTTTGACCACCTTATCTACCTGCGACTCAACCTTCATGGAACCATGCACCTGTACTGCTAGATCACTCTGCTCTACAACACTACCCAGAGGCCAACCATTTACTGTGTAGGTCCTGCCCTTGTTCGACGTCCCAAAATGCAACACCTCACACTTCTCTGCATTAAATTCCATCAACCATCCCACCCACCTGGCCAAGTGATCCAGATCCTGCTGCAATTTTTCACACCCATCTTCACTATCTGCACAACCACTCACTTTTGTATCATCAGCAAACTTTCTAATCTTGCCCTGTATGTTCTCATCCAAATTATTCAAGTAGATGACAAACAGTAGTGGGCCCAACACTGAGCCCCGAGGCATACCACTAGTCACAGGCCTCCAGTCCGAGAAGCAACCTTCCACCATCATCCTCTGCTTCCTTTCATGGAGCCAATTTGCTATCCATTCAGCTATCTCTCATTGGATCCCATGTGATCTAACCTTCCAGAGCAGCCTACCATGCGGAACCTTGTCGAATGCCTTACTGAAATCCATGTACACACCATCTACAGCTCTGCCTTCATCGACTTTTTTGGTCACGTCTTCAAAAATAATCAATCAGATTTGTGAGACCCGACCTCCCACATACAAACCATGCTGACTATCCCTTATTAGCCCTTGCCCATCCAAATGCCTGTATAACCTATCCCTCAGAATACTCTCTAGTAACTTACCAACTACAGATGTTAAGCTCACCGGCCTATAGTTCCCAGCATTTTCCCTGCAGCCCTTCTTGAAAAGAGGCAAAACATTTGCCACCCTCCAGTCTTCCGGCACCTCTCCTGTATTTAAGGACGACTCGTAAATATCAACCAGGGCTCCTGCAACTTCCTCTCTCGTTTCCCGCAATGTCCTCGGAAATATCCGATCAGGCCCTGGAGATTTGTCTACCTTCATACACGACAATTGGCTCATCATGTGTTAATGTATCTGTGTTAATGAGCAATCCCTCCATTTGTGAAAACTCTTCTGTGCTTAATCCAGTCTGTTACTAAAATATTACTTCTAGAGTCACCTCCTCTGCACCTTAATTTGGAGAATGATATAAGAAGAAATGTCTGATATTAAACCCTATTCTCAAAAACCTGGTCCCACATCATCCCAACCTGACTCCATTAGGTTTACAGGCTTACTGAAGAATTGATGGGAAGCTAGCTGTTCGCAAGTGGTCTTTCAAACACACAAAGGTCACGATGCTTGGCAACAGTCTCCAATTCCTGGTGTGAAAGGCAAGGCCCCTCACCTTGTGGCTCAAATAACTTCAGCGCCAATCTCCCCATTACAGACTTTCCCCGAACATTTACCACAACTAACCAGGACCCTAGTGAAACCACATCTGGAGTACTGCGAGCAGATCTTTAGGATGGGGCGAATACGCCGTTTTCGTGCAACATGGTTTACCAGACCATTTCCTTGTTCGACAGCAGCATCATGGGTGGCACAGTGGGGGAGCCACTGCCTTAAAGCGCCAGAGACCCAGGTTCGATCCCAACTACGGGTGCTGTCTGTACAGAATTTGTATGTTCTCCGCGTGGGTTTTGTCCAGGAGCTCCGGTTTCCACCCACATTCCAAAGATGTACAGGTTTGTAGGTTAATTGGCTCCTGCAGAATTGGCCCCAATTGGGATATCATAGAACTAGTGTACAGGAGATCGTTGGTTGGCATGGGCTCGGCAGGCCGAAGGGCCCGTTTCCAAGCTGTATCTCTAAAACTAAAACATAGGCACAGAGTGGATTCACTACGTCTGTACTCATTGGAGATTAGAAAAATGAAACTGCAGTCTATTAAAGTATTCAACATTTTGGCACGGGATCACAGGCTGAATGCAGGGAGGATGTTATGCTTGGCTGGTCTGGTGCAGAACCAGGGGTTACAATCGCAGGGTACAGGATAGAACTTTTAAGACAGAGAAGTTTCTCGAAGACTAAGAATGCAAATACTGGAACCTTAAGAGAGAAATAAAAAACAAACTGCTGGAGAAAGTCAGCGGGTGAAGCTGCATTTGCGAAGGGAATGGACAGACGATGTTTCAGGTTCTGACCCTTCTTCAGACTGGAGAAATCTCTTGCTTGCTCAGAACAGCAACTGGCAGAGGCCACAGAGGGAAGTGAGGCCCAAGTCACCTGGTGAGGTGAAGAAAGAGGCAGGCAGGCTTCTGGGCATAAAGGAGGAGAACGTGGGGATGTGACAGTGAATCAGAGGATCAACCACAATCAGGCTGCCTGGCAGGGCAGACGCAAAGCACAGTCTTGCTCCCATCGTTGAAAATATTTCCACTGTTAATCTTTATTGCATATTGGAGGCACGTGAAAAAACTATTTACCCAAAGTATGCACAGAAATACGTTCAAGTATAGACACAGACCCGTGCATACAGTGAGAGAGGAAAAAATACTCCTATTGGAAGCCAAGAGAGAAACTAAACCAGGTTCCGACAATGATGCTCCTCGAATACTGTAACAACGTTCCACAGAATAAGGGTCTTGTCAAATTAAGTGTGGATTAAATATATTACTGACAAACCACTTAGAATTATTACGATAGAAGCTGAACACTAAGTCTTTGCAAAGGGAACTCAGCATTCACTTCCTCTCCAGGTTTGAAAGTATATCCTCTTCCATATGCTGAATGCGGGGCCAGTGTTGCAGGACCTCCTGCCACTTAATTGCCATGGCAACACAGGAGCTTTCAAGGTTCCACGATCCATTTACTGTTTCCTGATAAAAATCAGAATTTCAAACTCTCAGAGAGTGCCAGCCTCCCCCGCTGTCGCCTCTTCTCTCTCTCTCCCCTACCGTCTCTCCCCCTGCCCCATCCCCCCACTCCTCTCCAGCTTCCCCTGGCTTCACTCCATCAACTTCTCCTCCAACTTGCTCGGTAATGAACCTGTCAGAAAGGATCACATCACACTTCTTTTCACTCAAATCAAGATTATTTCAATACTTTCTAACTCACTCGGATTTTCAGATCATATGCAAAGCCCTGCTGTTTTAATTGCTTGCCATTTAAGATACGCTACGTTCTTTCAAACTGTAACTTAGTGTTGTGCTGGTCATTGGCTCATTTTCCTCCTCAGTGCACATGCCCACCCAGCTTTAGCAACAAGCAACACTCAAAACACTGCGCAATCAAGGCGATGGAGATCATTCTCTTATAGACCCCACTCTGCACACCACTGTATCCAGTCACTTCAAAGCAAATCCCAATGCAAACACCAAAATTCCCAAAGCCACATAGGTCAGGATGGGAGAAGGAAAGATGTTAAGGAATGTAGGTTATGTAGTTATCCGCAGGTTAACCAACAACAGCTTCAGTAACTGTTACATTTGAAATTGTGCTTTTATGATTCCCATCCACACCTCTGAACGTAGAAGTCACACCTTTGGAATAATTTGTTCATTTCATCATCTGAACACATTTTAATGAAAAAGGGGCAAAATTATGGCATGGTGAATGGAGTGAGACAAAAGAATTGGTCTCCAGGAGGTGTCCAGGAGGTGTCCATGTACCAGATGTCACGTATAGTACATTATGGAGCCTGTACCACACTGGGTGCAAGAACGATGTGCCCACCTTTGGCAGTGTCTGATCTTGGCAGTGCTGATTTACAAAACATGGAACTGTGTTTTATAAAAGTATAAGGGGAGAGCTTCGACGTTTTCTGGCATCTCAGTTTTGTAGTTTCCACTGTTTTCCAAATCCCTCTTCGATCAATAACCTCACCAGTGCCCCTGGATGTATCCCTTTGCTCCACAACCCGGGTAATGTTCCTCTTCAGCTCCTATGATCCAGAATCTCTCCCAACTCTGAACCACTCTCCGCTGACCACTCTGATCAACCTGTTGGTCACCCCTCTGACACACGGACAGATTTTTTTCTTCTGATCGATGCTTGCAGCTGCGTGTTAACGGCGGTAAATAAATGCAAGTTGCGACTCTAGAAACATACTGCAGATGATTTGTTTGTTTTACACTGAAGATGGACGCAAAATGCTGGAATCAGCGGGACAGGCAGCCAGAGATGGTGGCTGGCCCACCGAGTAACTCCAGCATTTTGTGCCAATCCAGAAATGTACTGCTGCTCAATCTCCAGTAGTTCAGTGCCAACAGACAAAAACACTTGTATTTTGCTCTCAGGATAAGCGTTATACATAGATACGATAGGGGAAAAAAAAAAAACTAAACACATTCGCATGGCCTTATCTTTTATAGAAACTGGTGAGAGATAACGGTAAAGGAATAAGATCAAATAAATTAAAATCAGGAATGATGTGGAAACAGACAGTTGGTACACAAAGCACTGAAGAATGTGCAGTGGTGAAAGTAAGACAACTGGATAGAATGCAACTGAGAAAACAATGGAGAACTTGTCACAATTTAAAACTGCTACTGAGCAGAAGATGACAGCCTTGGGTGGAGAAGAGGAGAGACAGCAATAAGAGAAATCCAGTAGATACAAAATGCTGGAGTAACTCAGCAGGTGAGGCAGCATCTCTGGAGAGAAGGAATGGGCAACATTTCGAGTCGAGACCCTTCTTCAGACTGATGTCAGGGGAGAGGGAGGGACAAAGATAGAATGTAGTCGGAAACAGTAAGACTAGTGGGAGAACTGGAAAGGGGATGGAGAGAGAGAGCAAGGGCTATCTGAAGTTAGAGAAGTCAATGTTCATACCGCTGGGGTGTAAACTACTCAAGCGAAATATGAGGTGCGATTCCTCCAATTTGCGCTGAGCCGCCATGGAGGCGACCCAGGCTTGGTCTCACCGATGTACAGAAGTTGACACCTGGAACAGCGGATACAAGCGTAACTTCTCTACATTGGCGAGACCAAGCGCAAGCTCGGCGATCGTTTCACTGAGCACCTCCGCTCAGTCCGTCTTAACCTACCTGATCTCCTGGTTGCTCAGCACTTCAACTCCCCCTCCCATTCTCAATCTGACCTTTCTGTCCAGGCCTCTTCCATTGTCAGAATGAAGCCCAGCGCAAATTGGAAGAACAGCACCTCATATCTTAGTCTTACTGTCTCCGCCTACATTCTATCTTTGTCCCGCCCCTCCCCTGACATCAGTCTGAAGAAGGGTCTCAACCTGAAACGTCGCCCATTCCTTCTCTCCAGATATGCTGCCTCACCCGCTGAGTTACACCAGCATTGTATCTACCTTCAATTTAAACCAGCATCTGCAGTTCTTTTTTTTAAAACACAAGAAAAAACCAGTGTTGAGTTTGCAGTCTCGTTTGCCCTCTTTCTAGCCCATTTGCTCCCTCTCCACCCTCTTCTGACGATCCTGTCTCATTCTCCGTACTTTGCCCAGATGATCATTATCCTGTGCAGATTCAGACAATGAGTATTATGTCACACTATGGAAAGTACTTTGCCACACCCCCAACATTCAGACTGTGAAGTCAATCAGTGCATTATTCTCAATTCAACTACATTATTCAAGAGACATCCACCACCTTCCTGTGAAAGTGCCAATGCAGGTGTCAGTTCTTTCACACAACCAAACCTTTGGTGAGCAAGACCTCCTCCTCGTTGAGTAGCTGTGGGACATAGACCAGTCCCACCTGTGCCGAGTCATCTTCTATCCATGGGGGTTGTCATACTTGGATTGGACGACTCGCCGTTGGTTGGGTTAACAGCTGGTGAAGCGTCCTAGAGTTTCTTATTATAATTCCCTCCTGGAAATGCACCTGTCTGATCAGAGATTGGACTCGTTTGCAGACTTTCCCCGTCATCTGTGATTAAGTCGTCCATCAATCCCTGAAGTAACAAATGCACATCCTACAATATCATTTAACCAGTTGTCTAACACTGGGTTGTTGAAGGGAAAATTCAGACAAGACGTAGCTTGACAACCCTGTTGATATGAACTAATCCGGTACAGGTGATTTTGCTCATCAAGTAGGCAAACTTACTTGCAGACTTTCACACACATAAAAGTAGCGAGGTAGATATTTCTTAAGCTCAAAACACTAGCAAGTCGAGCATTTGTTGTGTATCTTCAGCATGGATTGGTTTGGGAATGCTACACAGTTAAATCTCTATCATGCACAGGGATTGGGAACAGTGTTCCCGGAGTTTGACTATTATAAATCAGCTCAAGCTGAATGTCACTTCTTCTGCCTTACAGATCTTGCAGCCTCATGATAAACAAGAGCAGAGCTGAAACAACCAATCCAATGCAAAGGTTACAAAAGACCCAACCATCAGAGATCAGTAAAGAGCTGCTCAAAAAGCAGGAATGCATAACAGATGCAGCTTTTATGTCTACAGTAAAAATACAAATTAATACATGTGAAAATCATTTAGTAGTAAAAACAGTGCCTCCAGAGTGGAGGGCACCAGCTTGTCAATTGATATTCCCACCAGCGGCGCAGCAAAACAATGAAGCAATTGAAATTTGAATTCTGCATCTAGTAGCCTCCCAATAAACCACAAGCAAAGAGCAATAATTGATAAACTGCGTACCAAGACAGAAAAAAAAAGTGGTGCAAAAAAAAGCATACAATTAAATAAATTCCACCGCACCCGTGATTTCTGCTCCTCTTCCCTCAATTGGTTCAAATGAAAACCCGAGGAGCTTCAGAGACCACCCAGAGCTGCCACAACATAGGGCAGCTTCGCCCATTTAACCATGAGATTAACTCCAAACACATGGAATAGATTGAATACTGGAATGTGCAGACAATCAGAAAGATTCCAGTGGTGAAGTCCGATTGCCCGAGTCCCACAGACAGTTGCTGCGTCTTATAACAGCACGGCTGCATACTTTGCCTCAATCGGCAAGATCGCAGACATAAAACTGGACCACTCAACTACAAACGGGTGTTTGCCGTTTATCAAATATTCCCTCCGATGTGCACAGAAACAAACCAATCACCGTGCAATTTACCGAAAATAATCTGATATGTAAGCGGTAATAATATCACAATTGGATTTTCCATCCTTCAGGAAACACCACAATGCCACTGACCACAAAGAGTTGACAAACCTGGAAACGGGACACAAAAGCAGCTTAAATTAGACACAAAAAGATGTAGTTGTTTTATTTAATAATTGGAAACTGACCAGTAGATCGCTAGATAACTCGTACAGGACTGGAATATTCATCTCAATAAAATTCTTACCGATGCACTTGGAAAGCGCCAAGTTTTTTTAAACACTTAAGTCTTTTGGCAGTTTTAGTTTGCACACCACTCTTGCAATACGTTGTGTACAACCTGAATAACATCACGTGCTGTACTTGGCACGTTCCTGATCTTCAAAACCCTGCTTTTGCAGATCGGCAAACAAATCCCATTGCCCCACAACGAGTCGGCTGAGTTATTGTGCTACAAGAAGGTAGGCCATTCAAAGCGAACTCAGCAAGCAGCTGGAATCCAAGTGGATAACATTTTTCCATTGTGTTCACTCGAACTAATAAAAAAACACAGCATTTCAAGCTGAGACTGCATTTACAAACTGGGGGGCTGTGCCTGTAGCCAGTGAGCGGTGGAAAACATTAACTGGTGGAATAATTCGCAAAATGTTATTTTGGGCATTACATGCTGTATTGATGTAAAACATTTTCACGCAGCATTTTTGTGCCAATATACCAAATAAATCCCTTAAAAAGCCTATTCCAACATAGGAACACATATAGTTGAAATTCTGTGTGCAAAGAAACAATGTCCAGTGTCAACGAAGGATTTGACCAAAATGCAAAAGGTCAGAAAACGAGCTTCCAAAACACAACCATTCCAAACGGCCAGGGTCCTAACCGGACGTACATATCAGTGAATTCATGACAAGGGAGAGGAGTAGGATATGAAATCAAGTTGTTGAATTGTATGTCTTAAAAAAAGTAATGAATCCAGCTATTAAACAGATTACATGACCCATCTGCTGAGGCAATAACTCCAAAATGAAGCAACAATTTATTTTTCCAAGATACTCGACATCAGCAGAAGAGACTTTATGTACAATATGATAGCCAAGTTATTTCCTGGAATCTTGAATTGATTGCATCTTATTTGTTGGCAATTCCCCCTCTTAAAGCTAAACTGCTCCTTTTTTTACAAATCTGCCCAACCTCAAAAGTTTCATAGAACTACATAGAACCAGCCAGCCACTTATTCCGAGAGTATAGCTAATATTGTATCTCACGACATACAGTGTGGCCTGATAACTGATCCCTCCTGTTCAATGGACTGCAATAAATGCCTCCCTGCTCGGTGCAGCTCAGATCATGAACTGAACACAGCAAGCATGTGAACCTGCAACCTTTCACTCCACAGTCAACGTCAACCCAATCCTCAAATTAGGACATCAATTTTGTCAGCGACATAAAACGCCCTCGTCCCCAAACTGAGCAGCAGTGCGAGGCGAACAAACTAAAACACAGACAGTTGCAGGAGAATCATCTGTTGATCCTCAGTTGATGGTTATAAACTTTAGTGCATAAGTTCTGTGCAGTAACCCAGCATTGATGACCATGGACTTGGATGTAGGGTGACCGATTCAGCCCCGAGCCGGGCCGGGCCGGGCGGCGACGAGGCCGGGCTCTGCGCTCCCGTTCCCCGCCTGCTCCTACACAGAGCTGGAGACCCTCACTCACCCCGGCCTCAGGCAGCGGCCGGTGCGGGGCGCGGTGTGTCTGAGGCCCAGGCGGGGGGGCGCAGACCCGGCCTCTCTCCCTCCTCACCCCCGGGGCCTGAGAGACCCCCGACCCCGGCCTCTCCCCTCCTCACCCCCGCCTGAGAGACCCCCGACCCCGGCCTCTCTCCCCTCCTCACCCCCGGGGCCTGAGAGACCCCCGACCCCGGCCTCTCCCCTCCTCACCCCCGGGGCCTGAGAGACCCCCGACCCCGGCCTCTCTCCCTCCTCCTCACCCCCGGGGCCTGAGAGACCCCCGCCCCCGGCCTCTCCCCTCATCGCCCCCGGGCCTGAGAGACCCCCGGCCCCGGCCTCTCTCCCTCCTCACCCCCGGGGCCTGAGAGACCCCCGACCCCGGCCTCTCTCCCTCATCGCCCCCGGGGCCTGAGAGACCCCCGACCCCGGCCCCCCTCCCCATCGCCCCCCGCGCCTGAGAGACCCCCGACCCCGGCCTCTCTCCCTCCTCACCCCCGGGGGGGACGAGGGTTTGAGCGGGCCGCCGCTTGCTCGGAGGCGGACACAACCGGCCCGCACCAGGACCAGGGGGAGGCGCGGACACGGTTCGCGGGAAGTTGGAGCGGGACCAAAGTTGTGACCAACGCCGCGCGGATCCCCTCCCTCCCCTCACCTTCTCCCGGCTGCCCGGCTCCATGGTCCCGCTCCGGGCACCGGCTGCTCGCCCTCCTCCTCCTCCTCCCCCGGTCACCAGCTCGCCATGTTGCTCCACATCCTCTCCCCCCTCGCTCCGTCCCGCCGTCTGCGCGCCGCCCGGCAGCGGATGTGGCTGCGAGTGCCGCCGCCGCCGAGCCAGAGCCGACCCCCAGCCCAGCCCAGCCCCGCAGAGACCGGCCGCCCGTCCCCCCGGCTACCTCCCCTCACCCGGCCCACCCCTCCGCTGCCAACAAACGTCCCAGAGCGCAGCAAAACATCCACATCTCCCCCCAGATGTGGCTACAATCCCCACGGCGCCGTCCCAGCCTCAGGAGCACATTCACTCTCCCCTGCTCTCCCACTCAGCACCATCAAAACTCACATACCTCCTCGGGACACAGCCTCAAACTACGATCTAATACCCCGAATACAGCCTCAATCTTAATCCACGCTGCTTCTGGACAAACTAATTCCCAATTAAATATTGTTAAATCTTCCAAAATCCTAACTCGGTTTCCCATTCCCTCTGCCCAAGTCCCAGATATCCCACATTAATCCCCACGCAACTCAACATACACACGCCCATTCTCATCAGGCCCCCTCATCATTAACTTCCATCCTGTGTTCACCCACCTTGCCTTCAGACACAGTTCCAACTCCTTCAGAACTTCGCTGCAAGAAACTGGAACCACAGCATTCCAGACTCATCCAATGAACAACATGATTACCAGATTGGACAAAGGTTGAAATCAACCTCCTCAGGTCCCTATCACTTCAATAGGTCTACGGTTGTCACTTTTAGAGCCCTGCTAAATCGATTTAGATGTGACCCCATCATATCCCGATGTTCATTTCACGGTAAATTCACACCACAGCAACACCGCCAGAAGGTTCCTCTCAACAGGTACAACGAGGAATGCTGAACGGTTTGTGTCGAGCAAAACATTACTGTGTTGTAGAAACTTTTTAAATCACTTACTTTCAAGCAAAGATCCGCTATAGGATTTTTGCTTTCAAACTGGCAAGATCTCCAACACACTCCCCAAGACTTCCATGCTTGGAAGCATCAGTTGCACAAAGAAACACATTATTTTGGGCAATGTTTTCTATTAGTGGAGGAAAGTAATTAATTTCCAGTGACTCTTGCCATGGAACATCATAGACCAAAACCTACAGAGTTTATTCACACCTTTCTCTAATTTCGATTGCTTAGTCATCAATTAGACCCCAGCTCCATGTGAAAACCCACCATTGTTTAGTTTACACTCTAGTTACACCGTGTGGTGCCAATACGATTTTTATTTGCAGCCATTAACTGTTACCAATCACCCTGATTTAAAAATCTATTCTGAAATGTTATTCAAAACATGAGTTAAACCATGTTTAATGTTGTATAATTATGTGGTTAGTTACATAATCCACGTGATTGTTACTTCGGACACTTGGTATTGGCTGTATTTGCATACAACAGTCAAGCTTGAAAAGCAGAGTTCAAAGTGGTAGAAAATCTTTTAAGTATTAAGAGTTGAACACATTTTGATTCACTTGAATTTGATGCCCACTTCACAGGGCTGCATCATATACGATCTTTAAAATTGGCATAGCAGGGCACAATTTTTATAACATAATTCAGAGAATGCCATAGGATGAATTTCAGAGTTCGTGATCAGTGACAGCTGACATGTTCAGGACCTGCCAGAGATAGGAAAAAAGTAACATGGACTTTACAAATCCTGCAAAACTTCTCAATGTATGAGGAGAAAACATCTCAATGTGTTTCTAGCAATCATACAGAGTATACCATAGACACAATGAGAATATTAACGCAATAGTTCAGATAAAAAAAGCACCCTAATTGAGTATCGAGGAAATGGTTCAAAATCTCAAATAGATAGTTAGAATATCTTTAAAAAATCAAGTTTTTCTTGAATTTATCAGAAGTGGCAGTTGAGAGGAAGGCATGTCTTAAAGACGAGCAAAGTTATTAGTCGTTGTGATTCTTGCGGTATTTTTAACATGAAATAATGGTATGTTTTTAATAAACTCCCAGAAAAGAAATTCTAGTTGAGGGAAGCAATGGAATGCTTAACAATGAGATTCCTGCATTTTGTCACGGAAGGAAAAAAAGATGCCAATGAAAACCAAAGAATTCTGAGGGTTTAAAAGTGTTTGACACATAAAAGTGCCCATTAACCCACTGCATAGCCAAAAAAGTTTGGTTATGGTAAGAAGTCTGGTCATGGAAAAAAAAAGTCTTCATGCACTCATTGAATGGCTTTGATTGTAAAATAATTTAATTGAAACAAATAGATTTCTCAAGTGCTAATTGCCACCGCGTCTTACTTAAACTACAGAACCTCAGAATTTAATTCATGCAGCAAATACCACTTCAAAAGGCCAAGACACAAGGAACTGCAGATGCCGGAATCACAAAAAAAAGTGCTGGAGTAACTCAGCAGGCCAGGCAACGTCTGTGGAAGGAACGAATAGGCCACATTTCGGGTCTGAAGATGGCTTCTGGCCGAAAATGACACCTATCCATTTCCTCCACAGATGCTGCCAGACTTGCTGAGTTACTCCAGCACTTTGTATTTTACTTCAAAAAGTCGAACCGGATGTGTAATTGAGTCTTTCCAAGTAGTTTTTGGTTCAGCCAATGAGTCACAATTGTGTCAAAGTTAAACAGTCTTTAATGAAATTAACTGTATTGAGAACGATCTGGTCAAATCAAATGCTTCAGTTGAATCAAATTCAGTTAATATTAAAAATTATTACTTCAAAATAACAAATGGTAATCATCTGTGGAAACTAGGATATGAAGCTGTCAGAATAGTTCCACAAAACGCTCTTTCAACAGTTTTAAATGACCGTTACAATAACCCTTGAATAAATTAACAGTCAATGTTAGAGCAGACAGCTTATTAAAGAATGGAAACCGATCATCAATTGAACTGGTAACTTTCCAGCATGGGCTTTGGTTCTGGAAGATTATCAGTTGTTACGCCGCCTTCAGTTCAGCACACAAGCAAAATATTGCCAGCCACAATGAACTTTTCATTTGAAAACTCTCGAGGCAATGAATAATTTAGTGTTTCCACTGATCAGTGTTAATAGGAATGGATGCTTCTGGATCATAATTCATCCTCAACTGGGCAAACTGAGCCATCAAGGTAAAAATAAGGGAGTGTTGTGGAAGTGAGAGACCATGGGCTAGAGATATATAGTTCCATGGAAGTGGCGACACAGGTGGGAAGGGTCAGGGTACTGAGGACAGGAGTTGGGATGTCATGGTTTGAGTTATATGGAGTGGCTGGATAACTTAGCACTTTTTTCCCTGGAGTGTAGGAAACTGAGGGGTGACCAAACAGAGGTTTATAAAATCATGAGCATGGATAAGATGAACTGCCAATCTTTTCCCCAGAGTAGTGGAGTCTGAAACTCGAGTGCATAGATTTAAGAGAGGAGAAATTAAAAAGGGACGTTTAACATTTTCAGATTGTGGTGGGTATATGGAACCAGACAATAACAACATTTATAAGATACAAGGAGAGATACACGGATAGAATAGAATTTGAGGGATAAGGACAAGGCACAGGCAACTAGAACATGTTCAATGAAGCAACTTGATCAGCATGGACGGGTTGGGCCAAAGGATCTGTTTCTGTGCTGTTCAGCTCCATGATTATATAACTGAGATACAGAGCAAGAGTAAGATATCAGTTCAAAGATCAGCTGTTAGCCGTGGTATCCAAGGATTTATCCCCCGTTCACAATCAGAAAAGCAGATCATCCAATTAAGCCATGTTCAGCTGTGCTCCTCTTGTGGTTCTGTGGGTTCAATCGACCTCGAGACCTGGCTGTCATTGCAAGACACACCAAGAGAGAAGCACCCGCTTAAGTAAAGGATGGGGGGGGGGGGGGGACTGCTTGGGAAATTGTCACCTCGGATTAAGTATTTGCTTGTGAAATGGCGAGGGAATAAATATTCAGATCCACCTCATTCAGGGGAAAAATAAACTAACACAAAGAGCCAAGATTGTTCCATTTTTTGCATCCCATCAGGCTTCACTAAATATTGATTAGCAGTCATTAAATATTAGCTTTCACCTAGTAATTAAAAAAAAAAAAACATAGCACTGCTAGCCAATAAAATTCTGGAGCTACAGCAGAGATTCTGTGAATTGAATCATCACGGAAGGTTAACATCCAGCTGAGCAACCATTATTCACTGTTGTATAAGACGGTAGCTGTACTAAAATCAAATACCAATTTACACCTACCTTTGTTCAATAAACATCAAGCCACAAGTCAAGGATGATCAGGAAAGAAGAATGTAATTGTAAGGCTTCTGTGTTCAACTCCTTGTTTCATGTACCTGAATACCGAGCATAAAAGCTCACGGCTGTAGCTAGTGAGGAGAGAAGGATTTATGGAAATGTATCCCCCAAAATCCTGCATTCAGTGAACCGCAGAGCGGTCATTCAGAGGGGCATTCTGCATCAAGATCACACAAAAGCAAGCGAGGATACACATTCCCTGAGAAATCAGTCCTATGACATCATCCTTGTTTAAGCAGCACAACAGCTGTCATAGCAGGAGTCCGTCATTACATCACCGATAGAATACTTAACACAGGGAACATGCTGAGCGGGAGGAATTAAGTATGGAAATAATATTCAACCTAAGAAAAAGGCTCAGTTTCCATAACAGAAGATCTGACTACTAACCTCTTTTTTCATCCCTGGCCTTCACACTTTCAACCTCGGTCTGAATATTCTTATTTCTATTTCAATTTATACTGTAAAACTCTTGATTTGTTATAGCTCTACACACATCTTTCTCATCTCATTTTTAGACCAGCTTATTTTGCAGAACCCCAGTCACGAGAAGCATGTTGTGGCAGTATCCTAATACAAGACTTGCAATAGTTAGTCCCCAGTTCTCTCAACCACACATCTTTAGAAATATTGTGAAAATAAACTCTGTAAAAACTTAATCATCTTGGTTGCATCCTCTCCTGAAATCTACTCTAAAAATAATGGAAGAAACACGTGGGTCATATCTGTAAAAAGTAAAACAATGTTAATCTTTCATTCGTAAATGATCACCAAAATCAAGAAAAACTAAAAGGTGAGCAAACATTTCAGAATGGTTAAAAATCTGAGGCGGGAGAACCAGACAGACCAATCACACTGACTTAGTTTAAAATTTGACTAATCTAGAGACTGCTTAGTAGAAATGGAGTAAGATACATTGACGAGGAAATGGAAAGATTTTATAAAATATTTTAAATCATATTTAATTGGAAATTAAATGTATGAATTGGAAATATGTTTTAATTCATTCGTGGTCACTCAGTTCAAATCCTGGAATTCCCACTGCAGGATTATAGAGATTCAAGAAACCTACTCATTTCCTGTAGTGTCACTAGGGATGTTTAGATAATAAATATCAGCCTTGCCGATAAGATCTCATAAGTAAATAAACAAAAATGGTTGCGGGCGGAGAAGTGAGATATTGGAAGCAAAAAAATGTATTGAAATTGACACTGTAGTTGAGAATGTTTCATATACATCGCACCCGAGGACACCATCTCCTACTCACTCTGTCCCAGAGCCCAAGAAACTTTACAGCGTAATATACCTCAAATGCAGCCTTGGTGTTACTTGGGAGCAACCGTTTTTCTGGAGGGTTTCAACACATAATTGTAAAAATAATTAAAGCCCGTGACCTGTAACAAACATTGGCAGAATAAGGACAGAGCACGTCTCATTTTCAAGGTGTTGCAAAATATTTATGAACAATATGGATGTACCAGGGTAAATTTTATTTTTAAGTCAGTGATTCTGCAGTGCTTACTAAATGTAGAAGCTTAATTTTGCAGCTGGTTCCAAAATGTTGAAGATTGATTTAAAAATAATCTTTGAACAAGCTTAAATTAAGACTCATTCTACACACTAATTTTTTTAATACATCAACAGACAGCTTGCATCATTAATAGATGAAGAAAATACTCAGCTCCTTTGGACTCAAGTATATTTTACCAAAATTATACTTGGACTCCAAGGAATAATTATTTCAACCTTGGTTGCTTTTCCTGTAATGTATACGGCTGAAGACTAATTTGATTGAAATTTACTAGGATGTTAAGAGGGACTGAGAGGAAAGTCCTGAGGATGCAAAAACAGGGAGCAGAGACTAAAATATAAAGCCAGGCCTTTCAGGTGTAAATGTGGAAACTGCCTTAACACAGAAAACCTGATACAAATTCAGAATACTTTTTTGAACAGGATAAATGATGCCACATTAAATATTAATTTTTAAAATGTGATGGACAAATTTTGTTTTAACCAAAGATATTAAGGGGTGCAGAGTGAGGTGATGGAGTACCCAGGATATCAGTGAATGAACAGGTTGAAGTGAATCAATGACCCATGCTGACTCCAAAAGATGTGCTTGATCCAAGTCTTTCACAAGTCAGAAAGCTGCGAATAGTCTAGAAGTTCATTGCAAGCTCATCGTAATTGCCGATTAAACTTTTTTGGTTGAAAATCCCTATATCCTTGTATTCACTTGATGCCATCATATCAAGGGTAAAATTACACGGTAGTGACAACTTTCTTTTCTTGCCCTCAAAAGAGTGCTTGTGTGATGCACACGTTGTTTATCTGCTGAGTTCTATTCCCAGCACACTAATGAGAAAATGTGACACCCTTTATGTATCAATGGCACACAAGGTTTACATTATTTCTTATGCAGATCATGTATTTAATTAAAAAACTACACTGTTAAACTACTCTATGACCCGATCAGAATTCAGACATGGCTCATTTATCGATCTCACCCTAGAAAAGGGGAGGGTCATGCTGTGATGTTCTAACCACACGGACTGCAACTATCGTCCCGTTTATCAATGGTCCATTTCATCAACAGCTGGTGTCTCTGGGAATGAGATTGGTTTTCTCTGCCTGTGAGACCGAGAGAAACAGACAAGATCAACAGGTGAATGGTTGGACGAAACTGGCTCAAAGCACGATCTAGCCACCTCATTTATTTTTAACTCCAGTGTGTACCCTTGGGAGAACAAATGCTGAAGACAATGCAAACTAATTGTCAAACAAAGACCAGAGTGTTGCAGTCAGCTTGGTTTCTGATGCTCAGAGATGGACTGTATCCTGTAAAATAGTCAATGGACTCTTTCAACATATTTTTAGAGCATGGACTCTGGTTTATTGATGTTTGTCAGTTCAGCATCGGACAGCGGAACCGAGACCAAAACATCAAATCAATAGCATTCTGGCTTTAGAATCCTGGACAAATTGTTCATAAAAAAACAAGTTATTAAAATGAAGACAGCATTTCTTGTTTAACAAAATACACCAAGTAACATATGGGGACTGAATCAGAACCAAATGCTGGAGTCAGTATTGATTTCACTTGTGGACCTGGAGCAAAAGGAAAGAGTGCAGTGAAGATCTGTCTGCACTGTGAGAGTCTCCTGTCATATCACAGCCCAAATAAACGGGTGAAAATCTTGCACAGCTGCAATAAAAGTACAGAACGTCTCCTATTTATATTACTTAGCCATATCAATGAGGCTCTGAAGTGACGTTGGCACCCAAGTCTTCTCTCCCTGTACAAACACAACCCCTCTGTCAATGTAGATGATGATCCGCCCAAATGTGTAGAGCTGTTTCCCCTCATGACGTTTGCCCATCAAAGGCATGAAGACGATGTTGTGCTCTTCAGCCTTGGCCTGAATCAGGTCCTTGAAGTTCATGGGGATGGAGGTTGATGTGACTCCGATGCCGCGGTGAGCCATGTTCTCAGCCTCACGCCGCTCCTGCATGGCCTCGTACTGGAAGTCCCTCCGGCGTTCCGTGTGGGTCAGGTAGGCAATGTTTTCTCGAGCTCCTGGCTGCATGTAGCCACCTGTTTGAAGGCAAAACAGTGAAGGAAAGTCTGCATTCTACAGGCAATAAATGGCATTTGGATTAAGTGCACTTTACAGTCAAATGCCGAGTTATGAGGTGATAGCTGAAAAACACTGTACAGTTGATACCCTACAACTTGAGGCACCATGTCAATGGGGTATAGGTGGTAGTAACTAGTAGCCAAGATTTGATCATCTTGTTTCATATTAATATATAATAATTCATTGGTAATCTTATTAAAACTGTTGTTCACAACTGTGGTCCTTGGCCAGAGCTGTTATCACGATCTCTGGGCTGGGAGAACTGTGCACCCAAAGAAAGGAAGTTACAGCTGCCTCCATCATATCTGGTAGGTTATCAGAGAGACCATGAGATCGGGTGCTCAGGGGATGAGTGCATGTTGCCAATTTCCAGCGATGCCCGTGCTTGGAGCTGGCTGGTTCTCAGGGAGCAGCTGCAACAGCAGGCAGGGCAAAGCAGGGGTTTGTGGCAGGTGTCCAGTACAGCAGCAGGAGAGCAGGGCTTTGCACAGGATTAACATAAAGTGGTGATGAAAGGGTAATGGGTTTGGGAGCACTCGATCTGTGGCGACAGGATATGGTTGGACCAGTTTTGTAAGAAGCTTCTAATTAAAATGAAACATTCCCTCAGCAAACCTCCCCTCTGCATAATCAGACTCCAAGCCTGGCAAGTGTGAACCAATTTTCAATTACTCAACGCCCTTTGAAGCCTGCATTAATGCTGTTCAAAGGAAATAAGGGATCTATTTTCCCATTTGCGCAAACTTTGGCAAGTGCTTCCAGTATTAACCACACTTTTCAACAACTTAATTAGCTCAAACTTATTGGGAGGTCCCGAGGTTCAGATTTTAGATATTTTGCATTCAAAGGATTCCAAAACATTCACAATTTCTGTTAAAAAATCAACTTATTTTTCCTTTCAACTCTTTGCTGCATTTGCCTTTCAGTTTTCTCTCTGAATTTCATTCCTTTTCCTTCCCTTTTCATGTACATACATCTCCCACCTTTTGGAAGAGTCCAAGATAAGATAAAATGAAGAATCTCTTACCAACTGTGGAGGTGACAGCACGGTTCATGATGTCCAGGGCTTCATTAAACTTCTCTTTGACGGTCGGGTGGGCCAGGACCTGGTCCGAGAACATGGACTTCCAGCCCAGGTACCATTTTGTGATCTCTTCATAATTTGGGCTGTTACTGAGCCACGAACACAGCACCTGTAAATTGAGGAAATTCACCACAGAATAAGGAAGGCATGTTACAAGTTACAAAAGAAAAGTAACATTTTAACAGTTAAAACTTATTTATTGTAAAATACATTTGTTGCTTCACCTAATTGCAAAGGACCAAACCCTACCTATTCCCAACATTTGACAGCAAAGTACAATATTGTTGCCAACAGTAGTAATCAGAAAGATAAAATATAAGCAAGAATTTTACAGATATTAATTTGATCATTACGAGTCTTCAAGAGAGTCGAGAATGTTTTAGTGCCAGCTAGATCCATTCGTTCATCAGTACCTGCAACCACTTTCCAAAGAAATTTTTCTCAAGCAATCCGATGAGGCTAGATGGTGAGATCATGTCCTCCCAGTCCATCACCCAGTGGAAGGCGTCCATATGCTGCTGGTGCGGATTGATTACAAACTCAGACACACACATTCCTGTCAAGGGTCAGAAACGGACATTCATGAGGCATTCTCTCTTAACGATCGAGCAGCAATCAAAGTCTCACTCATTTCAAAACCACATTAATTTTGTTTCGTTTTAATTCAATCTTTTCTTTGGAGATTATTTATTTAATTTAGTTTAGAGATACAGCATGGAAATAAGCCCCTTTGGCCCACCAGGTCAGCACCGATCAACGATCAACTGTACACTAGTTCTATGTCATCTCAGTTTTGTACCCTACACCCATATGTCTTTAGGATGTGGGAGGAAACTGGAGCTCCCAGAAAAATTCCACATGGTCACAGGGAGAACAAGTGTAGATAGAAGTTTGTTGTTTCTTACATATTTAACAACAGCCCCATGGAAATGTCAGACTAGAGGGCATAGCTTTTGGTAAGAGTGGCAAGGTTTAAAGGAGATGCACAGGGAGTTTTTCTTTACACAAGTGGGTACCCGGAACATGGTGCCAGAAGTAGCAATGAAGGCAGATACAGTAATGGTGTCTTAGAGACTTTTAGATAGACACATGGATATGCAGGGAGTGGGGGGGAAATAGACAATAGATGCAGGAGTAGGCCATTCGGCCCTTCGAGCCATGTGATCATGGCTGACCATCCCCAATCAGTACCCGTTCCTGCCTTCTCCCCATATCCCGACTCCGCTATTTTAAAGAGCCCTATCTAGCTCTCTCTTGAAAGCATCCAGAGAACCTGCCTCCACCGCCCTCTGAGGCTGAGAATTCCACAGACTATGGGATATGGATCATGTTCAGGCAGAGGAGATTAGTTTATCTTGCCATCATATTTGGCACAGACATTGGAGTGAAGCATTTTCTGAAGGAGACTGAAGTTCCTGTGCATTTTTTTTCTACATTCTATGAAACAACCCGAGCATCAGGAACCAGAGAATGGTGATAGATAATTAGCAAGAGATCAGCAGGGAGAGGAGGATAACTTTTCTTCATGCAGCAGTTTATTATATTCTGCACTACTCGATCAAGAAGCACATTAAAAGAGAAATAGAAATAGATAAGAAAACAGTAACAATAAAATGACGACAAATTTTGTGGGAGTGACTATCGGATAAAATCGGAATCTGAACCACATAAACAAACAAAAGAATAGGTGGCCAAAAGGTGATTTATAAAGGTAGATTTTAAAGACCACTTTAAATGAAAGTGCATGAGAGTGGTAGAAAGTCAGAGGGTGGAATTGTGGAGTTTAACTCTGAGCAACCTAAGACATAAATACTCATAAAAGGCAGAACAATAGCAGTGATACACAAGAAGCCAAAATGTGAGGAGAGTAGAATTTACGAGATGTAGGGCTGATGGAGATGAAGATAGCATGGATGGGTAAGGTCATGAAGAGATATGAAGGTATGAAGATCTTAAAAGTTCACGGTAGAGCTGGGCCTAGAAGGCAAGGAGACTGATAAATGCTGGGATCATGTGTAGACAGGTCTTACTGAGAACAAGAATCATGTTTTAGTTGATTACATCATCAAACATGAGGAGGGGTCGACAATTCCTCCTTTAAAATCAGGCTGAAAAGTTCATAAAAGTCAAAAAAGAAAAGGAATACTGCATTTCTAACGAGGGGTCAGAACAGAAAATATCTTCATTGTGATATTAAATGAGCTGCTGAAACCTCACTCGGGGCTCTCAGGTCATTGCCAATAAATCAGACTGAAGTACTGAAAGGATTGGTACAGCACCTTGAACTAACTCCTTTAGAATAGGGATGAAAACAAAATAGATTTTTTCCTGCTTTAATATAAATTATATTCAGCAATTTCTCACCTAATTTTGGAACAATATTTTTAACCATGAAGGCTTCCCAGGATCCTGGTGTAAACACATCTTTCCAGGGCAACAGGATCAGTTTTGCAGACGAGTCGCTGGGATGCCACTTCTGCAATGCATTGGAAAGCTTATTGCGGATGGGAGAATATAGTGGCTCAAGGCGCATCTGCATTAGAGGCAGCCAGGGGTGGATCCAGGCATGGATCGGGACTGTGTCCGTCAAGGGATTCCAGCTTTCAACCTAAAAAGAATGCCAAAGATTGTGTAGATGAGCGCAATAGGCTGTGGTTAATTATGTTCTTGTGTTTCTCCTTTCTCAACTGCTGTTTATCAAATAGCGTGTAGCACAACTGATTTCATAAAGCTCTGTCCCTCCTCTGTTCATATTAGTTCCATCTCATACCATGGTGCTGATCAGTCCCTGTAAACAAGGCTGCATCCTTTGATCTGTGTATCAGGATCCCCATTTTTGAACTTTTCCTTTTTTGCAAAAATGTTTTGGTTTGAATCTTCCAATCCCATGTCCCTTTTATTCCCTCCGGCACAAACCCTTTCTATTATTCCCATTTAATTTCCATTCCCTCAGTTTTGATGTATCAGTGTTTTCTTTGCCTGCTCATTTTCTTTACATTCACCTGATTAGCAACACGGTCTTTGTTACACAGAATGGTGTGTCTTTGTATCTCATTTTTTAGATTATATCTCTTCACGTAGTTATTCATCTATATGTTGATAAACTCAATGAAAAAGTCTCTATCTCATTTGTTAGTTTATATCTCTTCACATAGTTATTAATCTATATGTTGATAAACTCAATGAAAAAGTTCTAAATTATACAAGTGTTTTCTAATAATTAAACATTATCAATGAAGCAGAATTTAGCAGATTGAAAACTACCAGACCTATAACAGGAAAAGGTTCTAACCTCACGCTGTAGTTTAGGAAAAACCAATTGTTCAAGAATATTGTCCAATATCCAAAGAGGGACCACAGGCATCCAGTTCTCCAAGAAATCAACCATGGGAGCACAATTCCTGGGCAGCCACTGGGACACAATGTTACGTGCGGACGGCATCCACACCTCCCACATTAACCTGTACATTTGAGGAGGCAAAAAGGCCAGTAAGAAAAGTTCATTTATGCCTCATTTTCCAACAAACTGGTACTATTCATTATCAGGTTCCCAATATTAACATATTTTCAGCTCTTTCCTTCCCGGCTCTTTCTTTCGTTCACTCGTTCTCTGTGTCAAATATGGGAAATAGGAAAACATTGTTAAACAAGTCAGAGTAAGGTGAAAGCAAAGCTTACGTGATCATGTTTTAAAACAAAGATTGAAGCACAGCTGTCCATACAATGCGAGTTGCTCTTTGATCAACTCCAGAGATTTGGTTCCAGAGACAAATGGTTTGACAATCAAAGCATCAGTTATCAGTGGAATGTGCACTTAAAATTGCTGGCCTGCCCATGAACTTACAGACTAACTCATTACATTTTAAACAGTTCCAGCATCAAGGAGGTTTTGATCCAAGAGAATCTGGGCTACATATAGTAAAAAATAATTGACAAGCAATGAGGAACAGAATAAGATGTGACTGGAGAAGCATATATTCCTCAGTTGATTTCCTAGTCACCAAGTCGAAATGCTGGTCTTCTGGTATTTTTAAACTTTCTCCTTTGCACTGTCAATGCCACAAGCAGTAAAAGGAGTTTTGCGGTGTTATGTTTCATTAATCAGGAATGCAGCCAATAAGATCTACAAGAATTTCAGGTTGTCTCATTTATAAACATAACATATGTAAGTCATTGTAACTATGAACATCTTGATCTGCCTCTCTCATTTTAAAGTATCTCGCCAATCAATCAATTGGATTTAAACTTTATTTTAAAGTCAGATGCAAGCTATTCACCACCTTTCTGAGATGGGAATATGGTAATTCTGTAACCCTACTCCACAGCAAATGGCACAGATTCTGTTTATAAGACTGGGCCTGCTGATGGAAGCTCCACTTTGATGTGAACATATGTTAAAAGTGTTGAGAGAAATGTCCGTTGCTCAGCTTTTGCAATGTCCTAGGAAGAAAAACACAAAAGCTTTGATTTTCCTTCTGCCCAGCTGTATTCAGCACAGCATAGTGAACCAAACACAGGATGCTCTGATCTACATATATTTGAGGAACAGTGCTCCTTGGAACTCTGACCTCAATGAATTAAAGCCTGAAAATAGTTGAAATGAGGAGATGTGTGAGACTGCTGATGTGGAAATCTTGAGAAAAACACAAAGTGCTGGGGGAACTCAGCGGATCAGGCAGCATCTGTGGAGGAAATGGACAGGTGATGTTTCAAGTCGGGACATCTCTTCATACTGATGAAACAAGCTGAAATGAGGTATGCGCGATGTCTGCTTGAGAGTCGGGATGCAAATGTGTTCCAAAATACAGAAGTTTCTACCAATTTCTGAGCGCAGGTATATGGGACTAGGGGAAAATATGTGTTCGGCGCGGACTAGAAGGGTCGAGATGGCCTGTTTCCGTGCTGTAATTGTTATATGGTTATATTATATTATATGGTTAATTATTTTATTTTTACCTGTGGTACGGGTCCATAGACAACATGTCACAACCTCCATGTTGCAGTTGGTCTCGTTCCAGAAGTTTCCGCCACTTAGACATGACCTCCAAACCATACTCGTTATCCTAAATGAAGAGACAAAACTGTTACCTCATTTTTTATGTCCATTTTATGCCCAATTGGTGAGGGATGAACCGACACTTCCATCCTTAGTCCACAGTAACTTTATTTAAAAATGGCCATGCAAAGTCTGGGCTCAGTGACAAACAGTTTGGGACTGTGTTTGCCCGGTATACTACATAACCCAACACTTCTCTGCTGGAACCGCACCTGACCCCAGTTATTGTCATTAACTTTTAATGCATTACTTTAGCAAGTCTTCAAGGAAATCGGAGTTAATGGAATTTGCCAGTTACCATCCAACAGGAGTCAGGAGACAGCTATCGGAATTGAGAAGCCTAGAGGCACAGGGGACATCAAATCTGCATTCTGTCCCAGTTTGCATGACCCACCCCCATTAAATGCATCAAGGTCATTCAATTATATGCTGTTAGTCTGTACCTGTAAAGGATTCCAGGCCTTAAAGTATTCTCTCAGCAGTGGAAATACAACAGCAATGGAAAGTTCCGCCAGGTCAAACATCTTATACTCTTCAAAATATTTCTCCTGCAACATTTCAAATATGTTTGCACATTCTTCCAATGTCAATGGGTTTTCGCAGCTGGGCTGCAGTCTCTTCTCGCAATCCTCCACGATCTGCAGGATATGGCTGAGCTTGTCTATGATCTTCCCCTCGTGCTCTAGGACCTCCGAGAGCTTCTCGTTCTCGTGGGAGATGTTGATGACCATGTCCTTCTCATACTGCAGCTGGCGATCATTCTGGATGATTTCCTGCTCCGTCATCTCGATCAGCAGCTCCAGATTGTGCTCCAGCTCTGGGAGGGAGAACCCCTCTGACTTGGCATCTTTGCCCAGTGACTGCACATCGTCAGGAATGTCGTGCTTCTGGGTTATTTGGCTGTAACTGTAATACACTTTCTGTTCCTTTCCCGTCATGTCTATAACCTACACGACAAATGAAACATGTCAGTGTTATAGCACTCAATTGCAATGGAAACATTACCCAACTGATAACTAGTTTAATCAGCCAAGGTAGATACTTTCTAGTGTACTCCCGCAGGTAACGGGTTCTGTAACTAGCTGTTAGGAATTGCCCACATGTTTAAATCATGCCAATATGCAAACTGTAATTTTAGGCCAGATCAGTTGATAACGGTCTCAGTAGTTAACAACACAGTAACAGCTGATTTATTCAAATTCCCGTTTAGCTCCTACCACCTGCAGGTTTTGGGCACTTTTGAGTAATTATGGCCACCTTGGAAACAGTCAACATTTCTCACAGTAGTTTAACGCTGCACATATGGGCACAGCACAACTTCAACTTCTTGTTCAGTTCAGTTACTGGATGAATAGAATTCTGAAAGCATTCATATCACAGGCACATGGAAAGCATTGGAAAGAATCATTAAAGTCAGTTGATTTATGAGCTTTGACATATCCTATAGGTAGTCTAGACCCTGGAGCACAGTTTGTGATTTAGCATAGGTAGATTACCCTGCTGTTAACCCTCACCTCCCAGCCCAGGCCTGCCCTTGTGCACTAGCACACTAGTAGTATAGGAAATTGGAAATACCACCACCTTTCTGCATCGCATTATTTCAAGCTGACAAATGGAAAAATTCAGGAAACACTCTTTGCAACAGGTGGTGGGATACCAACAATGATGCAGAGTGTTGCAATAACAGCAGCGGTATTATTTTCCATCTTTTACATGAAATGGCTTGGCTGGGTGCTGGGCAGCGTATGCAATACATTTGAGGGTCATAAATAAGATTAATTCTATTTTTTTTTTTAACTTTTATTTGCAGCTGGTAAAAAGGCTCTGGGGAAGCTTTGGGCTTTTCTTCAACTTTTATTGCTGGCTCGTGTGGAATTCCTAATGTTTACAGAAGAAATTCAACCAACAAAGCAATGCCAGGCCAGTAAGACACTCTGTCAATGCACCTACCCAAATACATCCACAAAGGTGAAAACGGATAAGCCGAATCCTTCTTGTCAGATGTCTAATGCGCACAACAGATCACAGTATAATGCTGGCACATTGTTCTGCATTGGGAAACCACCCTTTGTAACTGGTGCTTTGCCCAACATGAAAAAGACACACCAGGATGATCAAGCACAACATCACTATATTCGCATCCACGGCATTCAGAAATTTTTGTCCAGCATACCCAGTTGCACTTCACTAATGAATGCGAGTTATCTCTATAGTTGAGAATGGACAGTAATGCATTTGCAGTGCTGTGCCATCTGCTGTCAACATATCACAGCAATGCAGCACGTCAGCTGTGACTTCATTCTGCAAACATCTCCTTTCTGGCACGTGGTTATACTATCAGGGTTGTGTCACCAATGAGAAAGCTGAACTATAGACTGTCTATCATCAGTCATTCACACTTCTAGAAGTCACAAAAGGCAAAGAACAAATAGTGTCAGAGCATGATACATAAAATGTCGAACGGGGTATGAGTTGTAATATAGAAACAACCAGAAAATATAAATGAATTTCTACTTACTACACCTGAAGCTGACAATCACTCATGGTAAAGCTCGGCAGATTCGGATTGATTAATCAGCCGACATCAGCATTTTGCAGGCCAACATTTTTTATGTAACTATCAATAGTTTCATAAATTCTATTTATGATAACGGTTTTACTCTGCCTGTCAATTATCGACCTACTTGGATAAATGTCTGAGCTGCTTTAAAGGACAGGTATGAAGTAATTCATAATTGCATGCTAAAAGTTATAACTTATTACATTAGAAGGGAAGGCTTTTCCTACACACCTTGACTTGTGAGAGTTCAGTCTGCGGTGTAGCCATTTTCCTGCCTAGGCTTGTTGTTCCCTTTGCCTTCAGCTCCTCCACCGTTTTGTAGTTGTACTTCGGTTTCTTCTTTCCACCTGTGGGATCCTTTCGCCATTGGCTCATCTCTTTCAGGAACTCCTTCACACAAACGGTTAGTTAGTTAGTTAGCTGTCATTACACACTAACAGACTCTCATTTTTCAGACCCTAAAACACCTACAAGTGCAGAGCATTAGTTCAATGAAGTTAACATTGATCCGGGGTGGAGTCACAAAGCAATGGCTCCGTGTTCCCTGTGACAGAGACCCAAAGTAGGAATTGTTACTGATCCATTCTCACCAAGAACCTTCCGATTAGGAAAGGGTGAAAAAGGGATAAGAGCTGGAGATACAAGAAAATGCAGATGCTGGTTTCCAAAGAAAGACACAAAGTGTTGGAGTAACTCAGCAGGCCAGGCAGCATCTCTGGAGAACATGGACAGGTGATGTTTTGGGGCAGGAGCAGGCTCTGCCGGGGCAATCCAGTTTGTGGATTTTGAGGAGATAGAAACAGGTGTACAGGGCTGGCGAACTATAAGGTTGAAGGCTGTGGAGGGGAGATAGCCAGAGGTAATGAGATCAGTAAGTCTGGGAATGAAGGCCTGGCATTCGTCTGTGGGGTCATTGGATAGGGATCGATATGAGGGGTAGAAATGAGCTGGCACCTTACCTCTGCACGGTAGAGGTCAGCCTGCCAGACTACTACAACACCTCCCTTGTCGTCAGGTTTGTTGCTGTGCGAGTGAAGGGCTGTGCGTTTGGTGGAGTGGGTAAGGGAAGTGGGGACGTCAAGACGGTTGATGTCACACCAGCAGATGGAAATAAAAAGTTCTGGAGAGGGCAGAAGGCTGGCAGGGGAGTTAACGAAGAGGAGGGACATTGGAAACGGCTGGGGAACTATAAGGATGGAGGTTGTGGAGAGAAGATTGCCAGGGGTGATGAGATCAATAATGCTCTGGAAGATGATAGCCTGGTGTTCTTCTTTAGGTCTGTAGATACAGCTGGGATATTTAAAACACATGCAAATAAATGGGGAAGAACTTTTTCATTCCAAACCTCATCAGCATCCTCATCCGAGTCAACGATAGGAAAGTCTTTCAGTGACTGTTCTGTTCGTTCAGACCCGTAAGCACCGATTGCTCCTTTCCCCTTCCTCATCTTTGCCTCAATTGGTGCTATGATACCTGCACAATAAAACAATGTTAACACTGATCTCCTAAACAGAGGCAGAAGATGGAACAGGGTCATTCAGTGCTGCTTTTTATCCTGGTGTTTAAGTTGTATACATTTCCAAAATCTATCCCATTTTGGCTTCAAGCCCCAAGATGGAGTTGCATTAGAGAGCAAACTTTGAACCTAATTTATTATCACTACTGGCCTTACACATGGGTGACAAGTTGAAAACCATGTTGCCTGGAAATTCAAATGTCAGTCCTGTTGCCAGTATCTTATCTGGAGTACTAAATAATGTGTCATGTCTGAACAGGCCTTCAGCTGATGCTAAACGTTCCACTATAAAACTGTTCACTGTAATAGTTTAACGGGAAGACCAGCACTTCAGCACAAAGCGAGGCAAGGTGATTCTCACTGACAAAGTCAATGCTATAGACATTACCTTGGGCATTCTTTCCAAGACCTCTACCAGGCACGTAACCCATCTTCTGTAACAGCTTCTGTCCAATCCCTTTTGTGTGTTTTTCCCAGGTGCCGATTTCCTGGTTTGTCCGATATCCTCCTCCGAATCCTTTCGAATGAGATTTAAAAAAGCCACCCTGTGGATACAGAATCATTACTTGGTGGACGGAGTAACGAAGATTGTGCAGATACAAACCTGCTAGCAACAACTGGCTTAGAATTCTAAAATTCTTATGGTAAAATATAACACAAAGACTCCTTTACAAACTAAATCCTTCAGTAATAAAGATAACATCATGTTGGATTAAGAACTGGAAGGAAGTAAACAATCCCTGAGGGACCAATGTCATTCACTATCTAAGTGTTATCCACTGAGTTTTAAATTATTAGCTTATACTATTAATTTGTTAATGATTGTTAATTACGGATAGTCCTCCATCAATCCCTAGGTAATGTTTATATTTGCCCTCAACTTTGTGACAAGTGTTTGCCACTATTCTGGCGCTGATTTCTCAGCCAGTTCCATGTCCATGCCTCCTTTCACCTCAAAAACAAAGCCACAGAGCGTTTTGTCATTCAACTAACAGTTTATCCCTCTGCAACTCCCTGGTCAACTCGTCCCTTCCCACCCAAACCACCCCCTCCCCAGATACTTTCTCCTGCAACCGCAGGAGGTGCAACACCTGTTCCTTTACCTCCCCCCTTGACTCCATCCAAGGACCCTGAGTCTTTTCAGGTGAGGCAGAGATTCACTTGCACCTCCTCCAACCTCATCTATTGTATCCGCTGTTCCAGGTGTCAACTTCTGTACATCGGCGAGACCAAGCGCAGGCTCGGTGAGCATTTCGCTGAACACATCTGCTTAGTATGCCTTAACCTACGTGATCTCCCAGTTGCTCAGCACTTTAACTCCCCCTCCCATTACCAATCTGACCTTTCTGTCCTGGACCTCTTCCATTGTCAGAGTGAGGCCCAGCACAGATTGGAGGAACAGCACCTCATATTTCGCTTGGGTAGCTTACACCCCAACGGTATGAACATTGACTTCGCTAACTTCAAATAGCCCTTGCTTTCCCTCTCTCTCCATCCCCTTCCCCTTCCCAGTTCTCCCACCAGTGTTACTGTCTCTGACTATATTCTATCTTTCCCACCCACTCCCATGACATCAGTCTGAAGGGTTTCGCCCGAAACATCACCCATTCCTTCTCTCCAGAGATGCTGCCTGTCCCGCTGAGTTACTCCAGCATTTACCAACATCTGCAGTTCTTTCCTACACAGTTTATCCAGCTTTCTACACAAAGCTTTACTGCCACTTTACAAAGGTGTAACTGTAGATTCTTCAAAAGACTCTTCAAAATCTACTTAACTGGTTGTTAAACAATGGTCTGGTTTATCTCCAACATAGTCACTAAGTGCTCAGTGGGTCAGCGGCATCCCTGGAGAAAAAGGATGGGAGACGTTTCAGTTTGGAAATATCTGAAGTGTCTCGACCCAAAACGTTACCCATCCTTTCTCCCCAGAGATGCTGCCTGATCTGCTGAGTTACTTCAGCACTTTGTGTCTATCTTTCATATAAACCAGCATCTGTAGTTCCTTGTTTCTACAATGATCTGGTTTCTCCTGAAGCCATGAAAGGTAAATACAAGTCCCGTAATAGAGTGGCAGCACCTTGGTATGGACCATATGCTTCAACATGGACCAGATCCCATCCACAGACAACACCTCAGCACTGGCAAACGCTTACAGTTTTCAATTTCTGTGGTGCAAACTCTTTTTGAAATTCTTCTCTTTTAACCTTCTCTTCATCAGATTCATCGGAATCCTTCTCTTTTTCATTTTCCTCATCTGTTGTTCGACGGAGTCCAGCGCTGATGAAGTTCACCGGAGCTGTGTAATCTTTGGAGCTATGACGAGCACAAATTTCAAATCAGAGCCATTACAATCTAACCGCAATTGTTAACGTCAATTTACTGTTGAGTGACTGCTGGAAGTGGGGACAGAGGGGAACGTCAAATACACACAATCCTGAAGGTTCCACACAAGTTATGTCTTTCTCCCAATGATTAAATGTGTTTTTGACTAATGAGCAGAGGTGTAATTGCAGGTATTTTGTAGGATTATTGACCAGCGAAATTATTAGTTTCCTCTCTGGACTCTTTATAATCTACAATTTGAGAGGGAGAAGGGTAAATCAGAGATGTCAGTATTGAACAAAGGGGACTATGGAGCCATGAGGGAGGAGCTGGTCAAAGTGGACTGGAAAGATACCCTAGCAGGGATGACAGTGGAACAACATTGGCAGGTATTTCTGGGAATAATACAGAAGGAACACTGGAGATTGTATTAGTATATAAAATGATGATAAGGCATTTATAAGGTAAACAGTCAGAACCTATTTCTTAGGTTGGAAATATCAAATACTAGAGGGCTTAATATTAAGGTGAGAGGGGTAAAGTTTAAAGAAAATGTGTGAGGCAAGTTTTGTTTACACATAGGGCGGCGAGTGCCTGGAACAAGTTGTGGTGGGTGGTGGTTGAAGCAGATATGATAGTGGCATTCAAGGGATTTTTGGATAAGCATATGGATATGCAGGGAATGGTGGGATATGGGTTGCGAGCAGGTAGATAAGCAATGGTCACGGTACCATGTTCGGCACAGGTATTGTGGGCCAAAGGGGCTGTTTTATGCTGTACTGTTCTAAATGTTGACCAGTGGTCATCGATTGGGATGCCAAGCTGCCAGCAGGCATGTATCCATACAACAAAATCAAGAAATGGTGGGTCCATGCCCCGAAACATCGCCTGTCCATCCCAATGCGAGTTCATGCAGCTCAACCAGTGTTTTACTCAACATCCAGATTCAGCTTCCATAGGAGCGAAAGGTTATGGAGGAAACGCAAGCCAGGTGCTGAGAGGTAAACGTCATGAATCACAAAATTACCGTTTCCCCCCAAAACTGGGTCTCTCGTCGTCAGAGTCGTTCTCGGCCCACATGCCGTAGATCGCATCCTCCTTTGTCTGCCGGTGGCGGACACGGTCCGGGTTGAACTCATTTTCCAGGTCCCAGTCCGAGATCTCAAATCGTTCCATCTCCACCTCATCGTCGGTGCCGTCCTTCCCGTACAGATGTGCCATCGACATTGTGCCTGAAGGGTGAGATTCGGTGAAGAGAGCGGCGGGGTAACGGGGCGGCGAGGGGACGGGGCGGCGAGGGGACGAGGGGACGAGGCGGCGAGGGGACGGGGGCGGCGGCAAGCGGATCGCGGGGCCCGGGAACAGCCGCACTCACCGGCGTTTGGTGCGGGTTCTGAGCCCGCTAGATGATCAACGGTGTCAGTGTGTGAACAACACCTGAGGCAACGCGGCAACAGAGGGTGAGGGGGGGAGTAATGATGGGCCGGTGCTCGCTGTCGCTCCCCTCCTGACCGAGTCTCGCCGTCTCCCCGCCGCCCGCTCCCTACACTCCGCCCGCCATCTTGTCAGTGCCCGGCGCGCCGCCGCCACCGGCGGAAACAAGGAACGCGGCCGAAGGTTCCGCCCGCGAGGTGGGGGTAGGAGTGCGAGGGGAGCGTTACCCGGGGACACTCGGCCCGGGATGGCGGCCGGCCCGGCAAACGGAGGCTGGGAAACGGTCGGCAAGCGGAGAGCGAAGCGGAGAGAGGCCGGTGGGCGGACGGCAGAGCGGCCGAGCGTGTGTGAGGGGGACAAGGTCCGGCACAGGCTGCAGGAGACGGTGTAAGTCAGCCAGGCCGGGGAGAGGGGAATGACCGGGGCTGGAGCCGGGAGCCCCTTGCAGACACATCACTCGGTGCGGGACATCCAGACCCACACAGCAGCAGCAAAGGGCAACCTGCAGACTTGAGGAAAGACATTCTTGTACAGTACAGAGAAGGTTCACCAGACTGATTCCTGGGATTTCAGGACTTTCATATGAAGAAAGACTGGATAGACTCGGTTTATACTCGCTAAAATTTAGAAGATTGAGGGGGGATCTTATAAAAACTTACAAAATTCTTAAGGGGTTGGACAGGCTAGATACAGGAAGATTGTTCCCGATGTTGGGGAAGTCCAGAACAAGGGGTCACAGTTTAAGGATAAGGGGGAAATCTTTTAGGACCGAGATGAGAAAAACATTTTTCACACAGAGAGTGATGAATCTCTGGAATTCTCTGCCACAGAAGGTAGTTGAGGCCAGTTCATTGGCTATATTTAAGCATCTGCGGCCCTTGTGGCTAAAGGGATCAGGGGGTATGGAGAGATGGCAGGTACAGGATACTGAGTTGGATGATCAGCCATGATCATATTGAATGGCGGTGTAGGCTCGAAGGACCGAATTGCCGACTCCTGCACCTATTTTCTATGTTTCTCTGTAAAGCCCATCGTGCTTCAACACTCTCCTCCACAGGGCTCTGGAAGCAAAGCAAGTTGTGGCATTTAAAACAAAAAGCAAAGGTTATGGAGGGAATGCCATGTGTTGGTGAAATGGCTTTGGCAATGTCAGATGGAATTTAATCCTGGTGGATGTGAGGTGATTTATTTTGGGACTATGACATACTCCACAAGTGGTAGGAAATTAGGGGTCCAATAATCCTCAGAAAGGTGGGGTTGGAAGTGGTTATGAAGGCTGTAGGATTCTGCCAGGGCAGGGCAATAAATACAATAGCAGGGAGGTGATGCTGAACTTTGGGCAGCATAGTGGAATTACCGGTAGAACCACAGTGCCAGACACACGGGTTCAATCCTGACCTCGAGTGCTGTGCAAGTGGAGTTTGCATGTTCTCACTGTGACCACGTGGGCTTCCTCCTACATTCCACAGATGTGCGGGTTTGTAGGTTAATTGGCCATTGTAAATTGCCTCCAGTGTATAGGAATGTACGAGAAAGTAATATGAAGTAGAACTATTGTAAACGGGTGATCGACGGTGTGCAGTCGGTGGGCCAAATGGCCTGTCTCCATGCTGTATCTTTCAATCAATCAATAATCAATCTTTTCCAAACGTTTATATTTAACACTCACGGAGATCAGAGGTATGGAGAGTGGGACTTCTCATCATTGGCCTTGCCTTTGAAGATGCCAATCACTAAAATAATCAAAGCTTCCAATGCATTCAAACTATTGAACTTTGTTTCAGAGAGGAGTTGCGGAGTTCAGAATTCTGGGCCATTTGCCGTGGTGAGTTGTAAGACTTTCGATGTTTTTGATAATTTAATCATGCTTCCATCATGGTGACTGTCGCACTTGATTTCAGAATCAGTCCAGAGAGCGGTAAACAAATACCGCACCACTCCAAAGGCACCAGCGTCAAGTTGCTCACCGGATGTTGGAGCTGCCAAAGTCCTGGAGGATCAGAAGGATGATATAGATCTTTGTCAAACCACTCTCGATTTAGTATGTTATGGGATTGGAAACTTTTCCGATTCGGTTGCATCTCGCTATCAGTTGGCCCTGCTCTTTCTGCTGCTCGAGACTCTACAGGTAAGGATAGCAAGATGCCAAAGGTGGAGCAAGACAAGTAAACATGTTTCCCGGTATTTGTGTGGAAACTAGTCACTGACGGATGGCCACATTTAGAACAATATATGTCTATGGATAAAGTTATGAATAGAACTTCCAATGTGTTTTTTAAAAATGTTAAAGTCATTGGGGTGAGGTACATGTTAACTCTTGTGCCCAAATCAGAGCTATGTTTCAAGATACAGGGGAAAGACATCAAACCAAGATCTTCTCTTCGGGAGAGTTCAGTGGTCGTTTTGTTTGGAATCCAGCTTCTGATCCTGAAACACTAGATGGGAATATCAGCTCATCTTTTGTTTTATATGTGGGTTTATGATGAAAGCATTTACAGTTGGCAGCAGTTGTGTAGGTGTGTGCCTCTCCCTCCGATCTCCTCCGTTGCACAGAAGAGGGCTTGAGCTAGAGGTTCTCGGAGAACTGGGGGAACAGAATGCGTACCCCTGTAAATATCACAGTGCAGCAGCCCAGCACCACTGTGCAGACAATAGATATCACCAAGAACAGGGTGCTGCACTAAACTTGCCGCGGTACATCGTTGTTAATCTTTCTATAACGTTCTCAATATTTCCTCCATGTGTCCACCAGATCCCTCAAGTGAGCTGCCTTCTCTTTGATCCGTTGTTTACAGAATGGGAGAAGAGTTTCCTGAAGGACTGTGGGATGGTGGTGATCACAGAAAATGAGGCGAGTGGCACTAAGATTTCAATTTCGCTCAAGCCAGACAAAAATGAAAATTTAGTTTAAGTAGCCTTTGAATGCATGTAATAATAGTACAATAATCTAAATAGCAAATTATTATAATCTTGATCCTGCAACATTAATGGATTTTTCCTTTGTAAATGTATTAGGAAGGAAAGCGGCCCATCAACCGACCGACCCTCTTCTATATGGTTCATTGTGGAAAGGCTCTCTATAACAACCTTCTGTGGAGAAACTGGTCACCACAGCAACTTGCCCAAACCATTCTTATTGGAAACAGTTTTAAAGGGATAGAGGAGAGGTAAGGAAGCACTGTTCATCCTTCACGTTAAGTTGAAGGTGGGATTTGAAAAGTGGGGATCGATAGAAACACGTAGATCCACTTGAAACGTGTGAAGAATTTGGATTAAGAAGAGAAGTGATTGATAAATCTTCAACTGGAATGTAGCTACAGTGGATAAGTGACCCCTGGCGACCATTATGGGCTACATTTATTGTTGGAGCGAAAGGTAATGAAGATTATCAAAATAATGCTGGGATTAATCTTTGTTCAATGGACTGCAGGTCGCCAGCAAGGATACTACAGAGAGACTACACGTACATCAGTTCTGTATCCTTCACTGAATTCATAGTGAACACAGAAGATTATTGAAGCAGAAAATTGTTAACATTGATCTTATTTCACTGTAACTGATGACAATTGTAAAATTGTATTTTGGTGAAGAAAGAAATGGTCTGTACAGTCATAAATGGCCAGGAGGTGGACATGTAGGTCCATCTTGAAGTAAATCATTTAGTATCTACTAAAGTATAATACACTGGTAATAAGTAACATCAACACAAGAATAATCCTCCCACGGAATTATTCACATCCAGTTGGGCCGAATGATGTGGGAAATATTTCAGCTTGATTATTACCCAGATACAAAGCAATTGTTAGAGACACAAGAGACAGCAGATAATAGAATTTTCAATCTTTTGTCTGAAGGTCTCAACTCGAAATGTCATCCATCCATTTCCTGACACTGATGCTGCCTGACCCACTGAGTACCTCCAGCACTTTGGATTATTCATTCAAACAGCAATGAGAAGCATTTACCATTGGAGGAGAAATAGCTAATCTCATTTACTATTACTGAGAAATAGCCATAGAGTTAAGAGAGGATCATGGTGTCTGATTTAGTACTGAGTCTGTTTGTGGTGTAATAAATTAGATAAATATTTGAAGCACCTAGTTGCAGAGTGTTTGGGTTAGACAAGGCAGCACTCTGGGCTAATGGCCTCCTTCATTGTGGGTTGCCTCCACAGTTCTGGGTTTGCAGTGAAACATCTTGCACATGGTTTGTATTTTCTGTTAAGAATGCATCATTGTTGTCAAAGCATAACCAAGAAACTTGCCCTGGATGTTTTAAACCTTAACCATACAGCACAGATATTGGCAGTGACCGAAGAGGCAGCATTCCCTGACAGCAATAGATATCTGGATGTATTTAATGATACCTCCATTCATCAGTTTCCTAGAGAAAAACTGGATGCAAAGCCCAAAGAGTTCTGGGAGGGTGCAGCCGAACCAATGTACCAGCAGTGTGAGGACTTGGAAATAATCCAGAACGGCTGAGAATGTTTTTCATTGTCAGAGTTGGGAGAAAAATCCAGGTGAAATGCACTGCATTATCCAAAGAAATGGGATTAAAAAAGGCTATCAAGTGCTATCAAAGAATTTCAGAATGTAAATATTGCACAACCTGACCTCTGATCAGCAAGTGAGAGTGGATTCCCTCTCTGTGGGAAGGAGAGGTTTTAACAAAAAAATGACTGGCAAAATTCGCTGCTCTAAATTTAACTGGTAAACCTCTGCTGTTGTGGCCGGGACCAAATCAGTTTGCAACGATTTCACAAGCTTTGGAATGCAAGTGCCTGTGTGGTGAGAAACCCTTGGATGCCATCAACCAAAGTCACTCTCTTCTGCCCAACCTTTTCCCTTTTCATTCAACTGCGTGCACTGAATAATCCCCCAACACTGTTTTTACCCAATTGCCAGTGGTTGGTGCATCTTTTGATGCTTCGTGTCTGTTGATAGTGAGTAGAAAGACAATGTTAATGTCTGTATTTTTATTACTGAAATAACAGATCACAGTATTACAACATTTGTAAAAACTAAATTATTCCATAACAAAAAGATATTCCTCACAATTTAACGATGCTTACAGATGATTCATGAATAAAAGCAAGAATAAAACTGCAAATGGCAATTCTGATTTGATGCACACATTTGAATACTAGAATAAAGCAGCACGAAAGGTGAATTAAAAATGGTAAACATCTGCCTTGGACCTAATGTATTTTCCCCAGACGCCAGTAGTCTATGTTCATTCTGAACTTATGGACGCATGAACGCAAATGGCAAGCTAAACTTGAATAGACAAAAGATTTAGACAGTTGGATGGATGTATCTGCAACAGGTAATTGTGATCATGCTGCAGAGTCCATCAGCGGAGAAGCACGTTTCCCACCTGGAGTTACAAAAACTATCAGCGATAATGTGAAAATTGAAAACTTTCATAATCGCACTTCAAAATATTTTATTAAAAACGGGGGAAATTCCGTGTTTAACCTCGAGGAGAATGTGGCCATTCTCCACATCTGTTAGCTGCTCGATGAGTTTGGTTTAGCACCCTGTATTAACATGATGTGAATGAATCAATAAATATACCACACACTGTTTATGGGAGTTAAAGACTTGGTTGCTTTGATATCAAAGTGAGGTTTGACAACACAGAAAGGCTCTTCAAACCAACTCATCCATGCCGATCAAGATGCCAAACTATGCTAATTCCATTTGCCAGTGTTTGGCTCGTATCCCTCTAAACCATTCCTCTCCATGTACCTGTCCCAATGTCGTTTAAATGTTGTGGTACCTGCCTCGACTACTTCCTCCTGTAGCTCATTCCATGTAGCCACCAACTTCTGTGTGGACAAATTCTCCTTTAAATCTCCCCTCTCACCTTAATCCCATGTGCTGTGGATTTAAGATTCTCCTACCAATGGAAAAATACTGAACATCCCATCTTATCTGGGTCCCTGATTTTATAAACCCCTCAGGTCACACCTCAGCCTTTTTTTTTTTGTTCCAGGGGAAACAATCCCAGCATCCAACCTCGCCTTACAACTCAAACGCTCCAGTCCAGCAATATTCCTGTCCATATTTTCTGCACCCCCTCTATTCACATCTTTCCTATAATGTGGCCACCAGAACAGCACACAATAATTAAATATGTCAATACTGACCCAAGACTTCTGCAACTGCAACACAACATCCCAATTCCTATGTTTAAGAGGGAACTGCAGATGCTGGAGAATCGAAGGTTACACAAAAAAGCTGGAGAAACTCAGCGGGTGCAGCAGCATCTATCGAGCGAAGGAAATAGGCAACGTTTCGGGCCGAAACGTTGCCTATTTCCTTCGCTCCATAGATGCTGCTGCACCCGCTGAGTTTCTCCAGCTTTTTTGTGTAACATCCCAATTCCTATACTCAGTGCCTCAGTCGATGAGTGCAGGCATGACATATGCCTTTTCACTGTCTACCTGTGTCACTGCTTTGCTGGAACTAGTATCCCAAGATCTCACTGTTCAGTTATACTACAAAGGATCTTGCCATTCACTGGGCGTAGAAACAAAAAACTGTAGATGCTGGCTGGTTAATACACAAAAGGACATTTTGGGCGTTTAGCATCCCAAATGTCATCACTTCACACACGTTTCAATTTAATTCCCTTTGCCCACTTTCAAAGTTGATCTACATTCACAATCTAGTATACCATCAAATTTTATTGTCATCTGCAAACTTATTAAACATACCAGCTCCCCTCTCTTACGTATTATTTGTATAATATGATGAAGAATATAAAAGTGTGGATATTCTGCACTGCTGTTTTCCCAATGTCCTGATGTTTCACAGCTATGAAGCACAATTTTATACTTTTACCAATTATTTGGCAAAGTCCTGCCCAACTGCAAGGTTGGGTCCAAAAGTCTGGAATTCGTAACTACATTCAGTGTTCAGAAATAGTAAACCCACTATCTGATTATTAAAACAATTATTAAAAATCTAGTCATTTAAAGAGAAAAAGTTTTCCAATTGTAACAGTCACATGATCCAATTTCCAGTCTGTGATTAGCCTTCAAACCCCAGCTGCCAGTATTTACAGGGACCCAGTTATGTGATCACTCCTTCTAGCTGTGATACAAAAGAGTATTTGAATTTGTGGCAATAACTGGAAAGTTTGATCGCTCATTTTGTTGACAGCTGAGAAACTGTTACACAGAAACCTTTGATGCCACACAACCAGTCTCTGCTTCGTCGTTGATCAGGGTTTTCTCTGCATTATGTACAATTTCTCTTGAGGCTTCACTTCCATTGACCAGTATCTGGTCATCCACGCCATTGCCAACAAGGGACTTGGTCAACCTCTGTGATGCATGGATTTCTTCCAGAATTAGGTTCCGCATTTGCTCAGTTGCTTTTTCCAAAGCAGATTTTCTAAAATAATCATTAAAGTTGATCAGTTGAAGAAAGTAGGGGAAACATGTCTTTTAATCCAAAAAAAAAATCACTTCATTGCAGTTGAAGAAAGCGGGAAATGGTGGGAGGAGGAAAAGGGGGTTGTTTGTAGCTTAGGTATACAAAAATGCTGGAGAAACTCAGCGGGTGTAGCAGCAGCTATGGAGCGGAGGAAATAGGCAACGTTTCGGGCCGAAACCCTTCTTCAGACCCTGTAGCTTAGTTATCTAACATTGGAGATCTCAATGTTAATATCATCAGATTTGTAAGGTAATCATTTGTCTTTCACATAGGAACAATGCAGCTCAATGTAATAGCCTTCCTACCCTGCAGCCCGACAAATTATTTCCTTTCAGAATCTTATCCAACCCTCTTCCAACACCATGGTTTAATTTGCCTCCTGGATGGTCAACGTTAACAGAATGGCCAAAACATCTTCACTATAAGTTCCTCCCATTTTTTAAATTAGTTTAGTTATCAAACGTCATCCCTTGGTGTGGTCCGTACTCTTTTTCTACTTTACGCCCTATGAAATGATCACAGTTTGCTAGACATTCTTCCCCCCACCGCCCACCATCAAGAGCCATCTCCTGAGCACACTTAAAACTGCTCGCCCTCTTCGCCCCCTTTGCCATTGCTTTCCCAGTCTATATTTTACTCATCCATGGCTATTTTTCAACTAAGCTTGAGTTGACTCACTAAAAGACAAAACATTATTCAAGCATGTTGGCAGGATATCCGACAATTAAAGAACAGAAGATAAAATCACTCACAACGTCATAAATCCAGACATCCAAAAGATTCAAAGAACTGTGACTGTGAGCAAGGCATGGTGACATCCCCTCCCCCATTTGCTTAGAAATGAAAGACCAATCAGTAGTATCTTCATTGCTGCGTAGCAGGGACATAAATGCAGCACACTGACCTTTCGAACCTCCAACCTCATCTACTGTATCCGCTGTCCCAGGTGTGGACTCCTGTATATCAGCGAGACCAAGCGCAGGCTCGGTGATCGTTTCGCTGAACACCTCCGCTCAGTTCACCTAAACCTACCTGATCTCCCAGTTGCTCAACACTAAACCCCCTCGCCCATTTCCACACTGACCTTTCTGTCCTGGGCCTCCATTGTCAGAGTGAGGCCCAGCGCAAACTGGAGGAACAGCACCTCACATTTCGCTTGGGCAGCTTACACTACAGTGGTATGAATATTGACTGGTCTAACTTCAAGTAACCCTTGCTTTACCTCTCTCTCCATCCCTCCCCCTTCCCTGTTCTCCGACAAGTCTGACTGTCCCCTTGATTACATTTTATCTCTGCTTTGTTGTCATCTTCTAGCTAACCAATGATCTATTCTTCATCTCATTTGATCTCTTACAATTCCTTATCTCTGTGATGCCTTCTTCCTGACTCTCAGACTGAAGTGTCTCAACCCAAAACATCACCCATTCCTTCTATCTAGAGATGCTGCCTGTCCTTCTGAGTTACTCCAGCATTTTGTGTCTGTCTTCGGTGTAAATCAGCATCTGCAGTTCCTTCCGCCACACTATAACCTGTCCTTACTGCGATCGACTTTTTAAAATAATGTAGGATCCAGTTTGGCAGAATTCTTGACAGATGGGTTATCAGGGAGTCGAGTGCCTTTACGACATAATACCACTCACAATTTAGACATAAATTATACATTTCTTAGAAAGGTCAAGTGTTTCCATTCCTTGATACAATTATTCATTGCTCTGGCAGAGGTGTTGATTGATGATGTTTGAATATTCCTGCGCTGATATTAATTCTCAACCCTAAACAATATTAATTTAGATTGCACATAGTCTCAAGGGGAAGATAGGAAATGAAAGACAGGCCTACCTCGTTTCCATGAGAACAATTCCATTGATTATATTAAGCTGATCCAGCGTCATTTTTTTACTCTGGGATGTGGTCTGGAAAAAAATCAATATCAAACATAGTCTATCAGATTCTTTGTCTATGAAACATGGAACAATACAGCAAAGGACTGGCCCTTCGGCCCTCAATGTTTGTACTGAACATTATGCCTAGCTAAACACTCTTCTGCCTGCACATGATCAATATCCTTCTGTTCCTGCACATGTACTTATCCAAAAGTCTCTTAAACACAGCTATAATTTCTGCCTCCACCACCATCCCTGGCAAGGTGTTCCAGACCCCACCACCACCTGTAAAATAACTTGCCCCGCACAGCTCCATTAAACCATCCCTCTCTCACCTTACAGCTATACCATCTAGTACTGAACATTTTCATGCTGGGGGAAAAAAGGTTCTGACTTCTATCATATATATGCTTTTCATAATTGTATATACCTCTATCAAGTCTCCCCTCAACCTCTGATGTTCCAGAGAAAACAATCCAAGTCTATTCAACCTCTCCCTGTCGTTGAAACCCTCTAATCCAGGCAGGGAAATTTTAAACTGGAACAAAAGGCAAGGTAGGTTAATAAGGGGTACCAACCCTGTACTGGAGAAAGATTAGCATTTGATCCATTCTTGTAAATTTCATTCATGGTTCTCTGGAGGTTAACAGCCTGTTGAGTAAAATGCTTCAGGAACTCAGAACTTCCTTTCGTTTTAAGGTGCGTCTCCCCAAGCTATTTTTGAAAATAAAAATCCAAATGAATTAATTCTGCCATATTTCTAAATATTCAGTGTTTTGGGGTTTTCCAAGATTGTCAATGGGCAGTACAGAATGCTTGTGATATGTAAAGGAGAAGACTTATTTTGGACCAAAAGTCTATTTCTATTAGATGCAGTATACGTCAAAATATGTGTTCCTGTCTGCATCACAAACTGCCCCTCTGTGAAAGGATGGGTTAAGGTAGTGTGAACAGAAGAAAAACTATTGAGTCATATCCTGTAGATATATTCAAGAGGGAGTTAGATGTGGCCCTTGTGGTTAAGGGATCAGGGGGTATGGAGCGAAAGCAGGTACAGGATACTGAGTTGGATGATCAGCCATGATCATATTGAATGGCGGTGCAGGCTCGAAGGGCCGAATGGCCAACTCCTGCACCTATTTTCTATTTCTATGTCTAGTATATACAAGTAATAAGAATAGATGATGGCACCTATTTAACATCTTATTTGACAACATTAGTTGCTTTGTAACATGGGAAATCTTCACATTGCAGAATGCATTACTTGCTGTGACAGAAAATTGGAGTTGATTCAGCAACATGTAGTGTTCACCCTCACTTTTTATTCCACTGAGTGCAATCTGCCAAGGTAACTTTCAGAGGTTGACTTAAATGCCATCGGACTACAACACAGAAAATAACATTTTGGAATAACTAACCCGATCCCTGTAGATGATGTAGGCCTGCTTCTCATGCTGCATAGCTGCTCGGAAGTCAGCCTTGCTGGCATTGACTTGGGCCAGGAGATGATAACTGTGTGGTTTTCAAACAAAAAGTAATTAGACACAAGCACATTCAAATCATAGCTTCTATTTGTAGACGCAAAGGTTTAGATCCAAATTCCCACAAGTAATCAATGCATTTGCACCACACGATCAGCCCTCCAACTAGAGGTTTTTGTGGTCATTTAATGACTAGGAAATTTCAAAATAGGTACAGTACTTAGTTATTTTATATGTGGTTGAACTTTCAGAATCACCACTAAAGTTGAGAAGCTGACTTCTGTTTTGTATTAAAAAAATGCTTAAAATGAATTTCATGCAAGAGAGATGGGAGGCACACAATCAAACTCATCACAATGAGACCGTAGAAGTTGAGCCACCATCTTCAGCAAGAGACAGGACAAAGCTACATAAAATCACTTTCCAAGTCTGGCCCACACAAGCAGGGCAATTACCTACAACTAAACATTGTCTGTGTTTTGTGGTTTTCGAACAAAAGAATGTTAATGGGATAGAGTTATTTAGGGCAATTGTGACAAACCTCACGCTCTCAGCTATCAAATTGCTGCCTTTTATTCTGGTTTTCCTGGGTGTTTTTAAGGCTGACAATAACCAAAGTATTGTTCTTGGCCATAATTCCCAAAGATGGATTTTTCCACTAAGATCCGCTGGGGCATTGTCTCCGGGTATTTTCAAGTATAAATTCTGACTTCAAAGTACAAGCCATCAAGTCCTTGCACGTATATTAACATGGCCTACATCAGTATTCACCAAACAAAATATACGGAAGGAACTCCGTGGGTAAAAGGAATTGATGATATCTTGGGTCGAAACCCTGCATTTTCCAGAATATTGACAATTCCCCCCCACAAAAGATACCGATTGACCTACTGAGTTCTACCAACCCACTGACTCCCATGGCTATCTGGACTACACTTCTTCCCACCCTGCTTCCTGTAAGGACTCCATCCCCTACTCCCAATTCCTCCGTCTGCCCCGCATCTGCACCCAGGATGAGGTGTTCCAAACCAGGGCATCGGAGATGTCCTCATTCTTTAGGGAACGGGGGTTCCCCTCTTCGATTATAGATGAGGCTCTCACCAGGGTCTCTTCTGTATCCCGTAGCTCTGCTCTCACTCCCCATCCACCCACTCGTAACAAGGACAGTCCCCCTTGTCCTCACGTTCCACCCCACCTGCCGCCACATACAACAGATAATCCCCCAACATTTTCGCCACCTTCAACAGGAACCCACCACTGGCCACATCTTCCCATCTCCTCCCGTCTGCTTTCCGCAGAGACCGCTCCCTCCGTAACTCCCTGGTCAATTTGTCCTTTCCCACCCAAATCACCCCCTCCCCTTGTACTTTCCCTTGCAACCGCAGGAAATGCTACACTTGTCGCTTTACCTCCCCCCTCGACTCCATCCAAGGACCCAAGCAGTCTTACCTAGTGAGGCAGAGATTCATCTGCACCTCCTCCAACCTCATCTATTGCATCCGCTGCTCTAGGTGTCAACTGCTCGACATCGATGAGACTAAGCGCAGACCTGGCGATTGCTTCGCCCAACATCTCCGCACAGTTCGCATTAACTAACCCGATCTCCCGGTGGCTCAGCACTTCAACTCCCCCTCCCATTCCATATCTGACCTTTCTGTCCTGGGCCTCCTCCATGGCTAGATTGAGTCCCACTGCAAATTGAAGGAGCAGCACCTCATATTTTGCTTGGGTAGTTTACACCCCAGTGGTATGAACATTGACCTCCAATTTCAGGTAGTCCCTGCTTTCTCCCTCCTTCCCCTCCCCTTCCCAGCTCTCCCACAGCCTCCGCCCCTTTCTTTTCTTCTCCCCCCCCCACCCTCACATCAGTCTAAAGAAGGATCTTGACCCGAAACGTTACCTATTCCTTCGCTCCATAGATGCTGCCTTATCCGCCGAGTTTCTCCATCATTTTTGTCTACCTTTGATTTTTCCAGCATCTGTTGTTCTTTCGTAAACATTTTGTCCTACAACAGATTGTTCTTTGTTCCACATCCCACCATCTGCAGTCTCTTGTGTCCACCCACTTCCACTTTAAATACCTCTGATATCTGGCCCCCACCACTAGTGAATTTCATAGGTTCACCTCCTTCCACCACCATCACCAGAAGAAAATTCCACCTTGGTTTTTAATGACTGTTGCCTTATTTTGCAACGACGTTCCCTCTTTCACGATTCTCTCACGTAAAAATATCTCAGTGTCGACCTATCTTGCCCTCTACGGATCTTGTCTGTTTCACGGGGATCACCACTCGTTATTCCAAGCTCCAAATAAAACAGATTCAAATTCTTGAACCTCTCATGATAAGAAAACTTCCTCATCCCCGAGATTCGCCTGTGGTATCTCTTCTGGACAGCCTCCAATGCTGCTATATCCTTTCTTACAAAAAGACCACCAAAACTGTGCACGGTACCCCAGAACGTTGATAAGGAAATACGGGTTTGCAGGTAAATTAATTCCATAGAATTTTTGTGCTAAATTTATCTCCAACCCTACCTAAGGGCAGTCTGTAGCGCCTGGGGTCCAGAATATTTGATGTTTAATTCCAGACCTTTCTGCAAAAATCGAATTGCAAGGTCATAATCCAGTGCAGTTTGGAGCACAAGACCGATGTTAATCTGTAGGAACATGGAAACAAAGTGAATTTTACAATGATCAGATTAAGTCCCGCCTGCTAGACTCTCCACTTTTTAATAATTGAGCCTCTGTGTTGACGCACTCTCATTCAGCGCCATTAAAGGTGATGTTGTGTAGGAGTGTGTGTTGTGGGGAGGAGGCAGGGAAGCTCCAGTGTGATCTGCAGGTTGAATAACTGGAAACATGCATGATAGAAGCAGTCTAACACAGATAACTTCCACTCTCATCCCTGGTTACCCAAATGGTGAATGCAGGCTCATCATCCACCCTTGCACGGGGAAAGGGAAGGGGTGAATGTACCATTAGAATTATGTGTCCCTGCTTGCAAAACAATCTGCAATGGTTGTTGATGAAAGTCAGTGGAGTAACATATGTTGTTCAGGAGATTATTAAATTGAGCAATAATACCACAAGCAGAATAATCCCTCTGTAACATCTGCATCAGGTTAGAAAAGTACAGTCACAGCCTTCAACTTAAATATATGAAGCCAATTTGAGGGAGCCACAATTCTCTCCAGTTACACATGAGATAATCTTTGGCCAATCACGTATTGCAATTTAGGTTTCCAGCTCTATTCAGTCCTTGGCCACTTTCTGGGTTGAGATTTGCTATCCTATCCGATCCGATTCCAGACTGAATTTCAAAGTCATTGCCTCTCCATTATAAACAGCATTTACCTTGACTTTTGTAACAATGGCTATTTGTGCCACTGTCTCAGAACATGTTCTGGCAAAACTCTTATTCATCCCATCTCGAGCTTCCAACTCTATTTCCACCACCATGGATCATCCCAGTTTAATAACTTGGTACACTCTCTCATGACCCCACTTTTGCCTAGCTTGGTGAATTCCACCTTATTCTGCTCTTCAATGCACCGCACCTTCCAACAACCACCTAGTCATCATTAGTATGCGGGCTATCAATTCTGTAATTCATTCATGAATCTTTCTGCCTCATTCTCCTCTTTTGAGATGGCCCCTAAAGGTAACTCTTTAGATTATGCTCGTTCCCAATTCCCAATTAGCACTAATCTAATAAAACATTAACAACAACTTCTCCCACCACCATGGAGCACCACAGAACTGTTTTTCTGCAGTCGAGGTGCTAATTAAGTGTAATTTACACTACCTTCCAATCATGAAGCCCATAAGGTGGGCAACTCTTATCCAACCCCAAATGAATATCACCTGCAAAGAGTTTTTAACACGGATCCCCCTACTTCCTTCCGTCCACACAGTTAATGATGGCATTAAACCCTCTTCTGCCCAAAAGTGATTCTGCCGTTTGACACTTACATCAAGAACAGCTACTTCAGGGTGGTCCTCTCCACAGACAGTCAGCATCAGTTGCCGGGCACGGTACAGCAGCCTCAGTGCTGTCGCATTCTGATTGTTGGCAAAGCAGTAGAGACCCAGCCTGACCTGTGGATGTAGAACAGGATAATGCAGTGCTCGGAACAGCCGCGTCCCAGGGCGTTGCTACATCGGTACCCAGGCATTGCCACCACACAGGTGGGTGGTGAGAGAATCAGTAGAAAGCTGATGGACTCGAGAGGGGGGGAGGGGGAGAGGGGGGGGGGGAGAGAGAGAATACAGGGAAGTAACTGGGAGAATAGGATCGACAGGATAGGTCTGAGAGCCAACAAAGACTCAAAGGGCCAAATGGTCTCCTTCTCCATCTGAAGGAGAAATGAAATAATTCCATTCAGCAGAGAACCAGCTTCCTTTCTTTTCAAATCCACAGCAACAAACTGGTCTGCAAAGCCCCACCAAAGACAAAGTGATGCACTGGTCAAAGGAAGGATACTGGACAAGAGTTTAATTACAGATTGAGTGATGATGAGGCTCGGCAGTAGCATTGGGTAATAATGGAGCAGTGTGTAATAATTAAATGTTTCTTTCCAGTTATTTACATTATGAAACATGATCAACCACAGACGCTGCTTGCCTCTATGTCAGAGTTACTGCAGAGGCTGGCAAATAACAGCCACCGACAGTGATACCAGCTACCTATCCGATTGGCTCTTTAGTGTGCATTCCTAAAGGGATTTATGGACAAAAATTAAATGCATCGAGAAACACAACCACGTTTCCAGCAATTTCACCAGAGACAATAATCTTAGATAATCGCACACCCAATCGCATTATAAGACAAGGCTCTCACATTCCATTCCTGGTCTTTACTACATGGGAGCTTTGTTGCGTAGTGTTAACCAGCTTCAGCAGCGTGTGCAAGCATGACATTACTATGGGCCTCAGCTTCCCCAGTTTGCAGGCATAAAAGGGCCCACGGTTGTCGTTCACTTTCCACTGCATGTAGGTGTGCATGTTTACTACGCTGCGGTTCCACATTGACAATATCAGGAAGAACGTCTGGGTTTGTGTAAATAATGATAGTTGAATAAGAACAGTCTGCCTGTAAGCATATCCAACATGTTTCAAATGAAGAGCGAATGAAATGATAACTCACATATTCACGAATTGTGTTGGGATGATCAAAGCCAAGGATTCGCTCACTGATTATGACCGCTTTTTGCTGGTTCTTTATCGCCTGTGTGAAAGAGGAAGGGCACCAGTGTTCAGAAAGAGAGAGAGAGAGAGAGAGAGAATTGCAATAGCATTTGGGAGAAATCGCTCTGATCTATCAGGATTCTTCACAATGCAACAGTGACAAACTTAAACTATCCCTCCTCATCATTCTCAACCTGTCTGCAGTCTTTGCCAAAGCCAACCACACCATCCTGCCCTGACAACTCTCTTCCATCATCCATCCGGGTGAATTGCATTCACTCAGTCATTGCCAAGTGATCTACAGGAGGGGATTTTTCTTCCTGCACCTGCTCCTTTATGTCTCTCTCCATCTCTCCACTTCTCATCCATCTGCATCAATAGCCACATGTACACTGGGAGCACAACAGCTTGATCTCACCATAACTCTTCCATCTTGTCAGATTACTTGGTGACATTGTGGACAGGACAGAAATAAGCAAACACATCCTCCAACTAAACATTGGAAAGACTGACGTCATTGTCTTCAGTGCTCATCACATATTCTGTCCTCTATCCAATAATATTTTTGCTCTGTGTAAGAAGGAACTGAAGATGTTGGTTTAAACCAAAGATAGACACAAAAAGCTGGAGTAAATCAGCGGGACAGGCAGCATCTCTGGAGAGAAGGAATGGATGACATTTCGGGGCGAAACCCTTATTTCTGCTCTTCTTGGTATCTATGCAAAACTGAATCAGACTGCAAGCATTAGTATATCTTGATTTTGCATCAAGTTTTAACCCTCCTATCCTTCACAGTGAGGCCATAACTTCAACATCACTCAACTCCAGCCTCACCATAGGCTCTGTGGGTGATGGAACCTTTTACCTCAAGTCCAGATCTGACTATTCCAATGTGTCATCTTCACTCTGTGCTGTCCATGTCCCATTCATTCCCCATGCCCGTTGATCTTACTGGCCCTTGTTTAAGCAGTGCCTTGATTGTAAAACTAATTGAATTCCTTATTTTAAATTCTCCACAATCTCATCCACAATCTCCACGGGCCTTTAAACTCTCAGATATCTACGTTTTAATGCTGGACCACTCCACATCTCTGACTTTAATTGCTCCATCATTGGTGCTTAGCACCAGCTCTGGAATTTCATCCCAAACATTCTCCACTACTTTCCTTGTTCTAAAATCTACCACTTTTGCCATACCTATGTTCTGATAGCTCCTTCTGGAGTTTGACATCAGTTTTTTCGATTACCAATGTACTGCACCTTGACTTTTTTGCCACATTAAAAGACATTAAACATGTTGAAAGTTGTTGATGCCCACAATTTATTGTCCACACATTGTACACACTAACATCACCGTGACCAAACAGTGCAGAGATAGAAAAAGCTCTACAAATCAAGGAAAAAAAAAAAGATGTGGCTGGTATAATCACGAGTCACAGCATCATATTTGTATTAAAGGCGATGAATCCTGCAAGAAGCCGTCCTGTTTAGTTGAGTTTATTTTAGAGATACAGCGCGGAAACAGGCCCTTCGGTCCACCGCGTCCGCACCAACCAGCGCCCCCCGATACCAAGCCAATTTACCTACATACCTGTACATATTTGGAGTGTGGGAGGAAACCTGAAGATCTTGAAGACAACCCACGCGGTCACAGGAAGAACATACAAACTCCGCACAGACAGCACCCATAGTCGGGATTGAACCCGGGTCTCTGATGCTGTACAGCAGCAACTCTACCGCTGGGCCACCGTGCCGCCCTAAAAGTTGTTGATGCCCCTATTCTAGAGTAGATGTTATTATTTGCTATTGCCTCAATATTAAAATCCCACTGGATAAATGTTCTTGTGAAAAGCAACAAAGAGTGGCTAGAAAATAAAAAAAATGCGAAAACAAATCAAAGCTGCAGGTACTTCAACTGCAATTATTCACTTGATCAACGTCTAAACACCCAGACGGCAGTTGCGGTGGTCACGGGTACGTCTAGTGTACACATGCATAGAATTGCAAGCTGCTTATTTACAGATGAGGGAGTAGCTAAAGATCAATTTCATTGTCTATCTCACAGATATAAAGTGAAGGATCAGTTCACAATCAGACTCTCCTATTAAAATCCACATGCACACAGTACGATCACAATCTGACAGTGTTGGCAAAAGTGCAATCATTATTTTATATCACATTCATTATTCTGTGAACTACATTCTCTTTTTAATATTTTCTAGCCACTCTTCGCTGGAGTAAAAACCTCCAGCACAAAGTTAAAAGCATCGCTCACCTCAGGGATGTCATCAATGATGTAGTTTAACTGTGCAAGCATGTGCAAGCAAGCACAGACATCCAAGTGCAAAGGGCCAAACACATTTTTGAAAAGGTTTAAAGATTCTTTCAATAACTCAAAACCGTTCTTAATGTTTCCTGGAAACAAAAACAATGATAGTTATAAATGAGAAAGGAGATTTATTTTCCTGCTCGTTCTCAATATTGGACATCGAAAGGATTGTAATTGTAAGCAAATCACACATGTACAAATTTCACCAAAAGTTTATATTATAAGACAACAGCAATCAGAAAATTCTAAAAGTTGCACAGCAAGTTGAGACAGTGATGACAGAGACAAAGTTTCAGGTTTCACCTTTCGTCGTATTGGTATTCAATGAGTCAGAGTGTAGAAGAGAGATCGAGCAACTGTCCATATGGTGCCAGCGCAATAACCTGGCACTCAACACCAGCAAAACCAAGGAACTGATTGTGGACTTTGGAAGGAGTAGGAGGGGGACCCACAGCCCCATTTATATCAACGGGTTGATGGTTGAAAGGGTCAAGAGCTTCAAATTCCTGGGCGTGCACATCTCTGAAGATCTTTCCTGGTCTGAGAACACTAATGCAATTACCAAGAAAGCTCATCAGCGCCTCTACTTCCTGAGAAGATTACGGAGAGTCGGTTTGTCAAGGAAGAGTCTCTCTAACTTCTACAGGTGCACAGTAGTGAGCATGCTGACCGGTTGCATCGTGGCTTGGTTCGGCAATTTGAGCGCCCTGGACAGGAAAAGACTACAAAAAGCAGTAAACACTGCCCAGTCCGTCATCGTATCTGACCTTCCTTCCATCGAGGGGATTTATCGCAGTCGCTGCCTCAAAAAGGCTGGCAGTATCATCAAAGACCCACACCATCCTGGCCACACACTCATCTCCCTGCTACCTTCAGGTAGAAGGTACAGGAGCCTGAAGACTGCAACAACCAGGTTCAGGAATAGCTACTTCCCCACAGCCATCAGGCTATGAAACCTGGCTCGGACAAAACTCTGATTATTAATAACCCATTTTCTGTTATTTGCACTTTATCAGTTTATTTATTCATGTGTGTATATATTTATATTATGGTATATGGACACATTTATATGTTTTGTAGTAAATGCCTACTATGTTCTGTGTGCTGAAGCAAAGCAAGAATTTCATTGTCCTATACAGGGACACATGACAATAAATTCACTTGAACTTGAACAATGATTTGAAAAGTTAACCATTTATTCTCCACAGATGCTGCCTGACCTGCTGACTATATTTAGCATTTTTGTTTTCATTTTCCAGTATCTGCACTTTTTTGATTTTTGGTGTTAAAGGGGTTGGGCAACTCAACTTTTATTGCACATCCCCACCACCACCTTCCACACTTAACGCAATATTGTAATATTTAGTGTCATTCAGTTATTAGAGCTTGGTTTCTCAGAGAGTCTTTTATTAGCAGCTTCAGATGTCTCCGTTGCCGAACAGAGAGGAACTTTTTCCGGAGGCTGTCATAATGCACCTCGGAGCCAATCACCAGCTTCAGAATCGTTTGCTATGTCGCTTGCTAAATGCATTTCGTTGTCTCTGTACTGTACTCCTTAAAATTGAATCAGAACTCAAACCTCATTCAGATCAAACCTCACTCTCAATCCTTAATAACATCTAAAATGTATCATACTTTAGTTGAACCCTATGGTGAAAGGACATCTTTTCCTCTCTTCCACCCAATTGTGTCAGCATTGTCCTGTCAACATGACTGTACCTTTCTGAATATTCATTTGTGCTCTCTGATAAACTCTCTCCGCATCCTTCGACTTCACAATGATGTGCTTGAACACAGGGAATGTATTGAGGATATCATCTTCTGTGAACGTGGGTTTGTGGCGATTGTCAAAGTTATAATCTCGCAGCAGAATCTGAGAGAAAATACCCAAGAATATCATGAACAACCAATCAATCAAAAAAACATGACGGCAGATTCTTCAAATAGCTCAGCAAGGGTATCATACACACTAATCACAAAGGCCAGTAAAATCCACCCAATCCTTTTCTACAGTGTTCAGTGGGGCAGCACAACTACTGCAATGGTGTAATTGCTCATGCCCGTAAACAGTAGATGGTCTCCTTATGTTATCTAAAACTAAATGGTTCATTTCTGAACAAGGGTCTTTACCCGAAACATCACTTTCCATGTTCTCCAGAGATACTGTCTGACCCGCTGAGTTTCTCAAGTATTTTGTGTCCTTTTGGTTCATTTAAGTCACTGGCTCCAAATTTCTCCCCAAAAAATTCTTAGCAACGTCTCATAGGGATGAAAACAGATGTTAATTACTGACTGAATCAGTATTGACTATTGGTTATTAAAACACAAATGTGTTAAACCAAATATTGTGTGATAGTGCTCCTGTTCACTAAACTATATTGGACGTTCTAGTTGCATGCAAATAAATCATGAATAGCCCTATCGTTTTTTCAAAATCAGATCTGATTGTTGATACAAAATGAGATTCTTAAATTATTAATTGCAGCTGCAAGGTCATTTTAGATTGTGGAAACAATTTGTGCTTTACTATCAATAAACTGGCATTTTCCCCAACCATAACTTTTACAATGAAAAGTCATTTAATTTCTTCCTCTCATTGTTCTCTTATTTCTTAGAGTAACTCATTCACTAAGGAACTTTTCACTGTGAGCAATCTCCAATGGGGGAAATAAATAAACAGAATTTTGCAATATTTAAGGGACAAAATCTTCTCTGACCAACTTTCACACAAGCAATAGTAGTCTTCCACACTCAGTCCAATAAAGTCACGCAGACACAGCACATTTTTTTCTAAATAAACATTGACTTGAAGCATGAGCCCTGTTGTTCTTCTCAGCAGATGCTGCCCGACCCATTTAGTATTTCTACCATTTTTTTTAATTTCATTTCATTTTTCTGGTTAATTTTCTTGTAAAATAGTATACTAGATTCAATCTATTCTCCATTAATTGTCACATTTAGTTGTCACATTTGCAAAATCATTAGGTCAGCTTCAGAGCAATGTACTGGAATGCTAATTTGATGAACCAAGCAAAACAAGGCACAGTTGGTGAGGAAACACACTGAAGGTTTAATACAGCAATGGCACATCATTTGCAAGCGACATAATGATTATGAAAGAATCAGCAGTACCTGAATTCCAGCCTTTAAGCAGAACTCGCGCAGAAGTGAGACCTTCTGCAGGTTAAACTTGTCCACTGCCTGATCAACCCCGTCACTGGAATGCACCAATCATAAACATCAGGTCAAGACAGAGAGAAGAGATAAACTAAGTGAACGGTAAAGACATCTTCTTATTCCCAATGCCCTTTAGAGTTTCATCATTCTGGCTAAAAACATTGTCAGCTCGGCTGTGCCAAGCTTTCACCCATCATTACATTTCACTCCTACTCCGTACTACAGTATTTGGACATGCCCCTCAGAAATGTAACTAGATGACTATTAGGTTGGAAGATCAAATATGGAAAGATTTTACTTGTATTAATGAGCCTTCTCAGGCCACTGAAACGTTTGTCAACCCTAAATAGGAATCGATGTCTATCCGGGTTATGAAGATGTCAAGGATCATAAAGACTGCCTCTCTTTCCTCCTTTGGCAACCAATCAGGGCTTGTGTCCAGGGAGCTGTACTAGAATTTTAATGTTCAACAAGAACTATCCCACTCCTGCATCAACAAGATTAAGATCACACCTTGATATCAATTCCTTCAGCGACAGCAATGGATGATGTAGAAAGTAATGTGTACACCCGCCCATGCCATAACGTACCAAGCCAAAGCGTAGTCAAAGCTTTCAAAGGCTTCACTGTTGATCTGTTTCCACAGCTCCGTGCGGGTCAGGCTGGCCCAAGCCAAGTCATTCTCAGGAATCCGCATCTTGCGCTTGTTTCTCTTCTTGCGTGATGCCAGTTCGCCCGGAAGCAGATGTGCAGCACCATTGTTATGGGAGCTCAGGAAGCAATTCAGAAAGTGACTAATGGCAAGTGAAAGAGCTGATATCTCCACATTCTGTGTGAAATATGAAAATTAAGAGAATTAGAACTTCTGTGAGCTGCAAACAAATTAATCAGAATGACTATAGCAAGATTTTTCCTCTTCAGAAATCAACCCAGATGACCCCATTCCCTTGGCCTTCCCAGAGACTTTTAAATATCAATTCCTTTTTGAAAGCCCCCAGCTTCCATTGAATTACTTTCTATGAAAAGGGGAAGTACAACGGGATCTGGGGGTTCTTGTTCATCAGTCTATGAAAGTAAGCATGCAGGTACAGCAGGCAGTGAAGAAAGCGAATGGCATGTTGGCCTTTATAACAAGAGGAGTCGAGTATAGGAGCAAAGAGGTCCGTCTGCAGTTGTACAGAGCCCCAGTGAGACCACACCTGGAGTATTGTGTGCAGTTTAGGTCCCCTAATTTGAGGAAGGACATTCTTGCTATTGAGGGAGTGCGGCATAGGTTTACAAGGTTAATTCCCAGGATGGCGGGACTGCCATATGCTGAGAGAACGGAGCGGCTGGGCTTGTACACTCTGGAGTTTAGAAGGACGAGAGGGGATCTTATTGAAACATATAAGATTGTTAAGGGTTTGGACACGCTCGACGCAGGAAACATGTTCCTGATTTTGGGGGAGTCCAGAACCAGGGGCCACAGTTTAAGAATAAGGGGTAAGCCATTTAGAACGGAGACAAGGAAACACTTTTTCTCACAGATAGTTGTGAGTCTGTGGAATTCTCTGCCTCAGAGGGCGGTGGAAGCCGGTTCTCTGGATACCTTCAAGAGAGAGCTAGATAAGGCTCTTGAAGATAGTCAGTGGATATGGGGAGAAGGTAGGAACGGGGTACTGATTGGGGATGATCAGCCATGATCAAATTGAATGGCGGTGTTGTCTCGAAGGGCCGAATGCACCTATTTGTCTATTGTCTATTGAATTCCAGTTAAAACGATTTCAAAACTTACTTTCAACATCATGTCACCTCTGGATGATTCTTCATACCGTACAACTATTCTGTAACCTATCTGAATTCTGAACCCTTCTCTTAATTTTCCCTTCCCCAAGAACAATCATCTCAGGTTTTCCAGCATATCCTTGTCACTGAACATTCTCAATCTTGGATAGACACAAAAAGCTGGAGTAACAGGGACAGGCAGCATCTCATAATCATAATAATACTTTGTTAGCCAAGTATGTTAGCCAAGTTTGCAACATACGAGAAATGTCATTTGCCAAACAGTCATATCAATAGAAAGCAACAGACACACAAAATACTTTTTAACATAAACATCCACCAGTGACTCCTCCACATTCCTCACGGTGATGGAAGGCGAAAGAAAAGTTCAATCTCTTCCCTTCTTTGTTCTCCCGTGACGGGGGCTTCTAGCCTTCTGTTGATGGGGCGATATTGGTTCCTGTAGACAGCGATATTTAGGCCCTCAGAGGCAATCAAGCTCCTGCATCGAGTGGGGGGGGGGGGGGAGAAATCTCACCTCCCCAGCGCTGGGAAATCGGACCCTGGGACAAAACCTTCTGCGTCGTTTGGAGATTCCTGACATCTGTCTCTACCCGAGACTGCGAGCTCCTGGATGGTGAAATCCTCAGGCTGTGGTCGGAGCGTCGATCCCAAGCAAGGGATCGGCTCCAATGGTAAGTCCACGCCCCGCGTTGGAGCTCAAATTCAGTCCCGAGCAAGGTCTCCAGCTCCATGATGTTAGGCCGCAGAGCGACCGGAGATACGATCCGGAAAACAATCGCATCTTCGGCAAGGTAAGAGATTGAAAAAAAATGTTTCCCCCGACCCCCCTCCCCCACCCCCACATAAAACAAACCAGAGAACATCAACACGAACTTTTAAAACACACTAAAAATAACAAAAAATACCGAAAAGGCTGTCATTGTGCGGCGCCCCCTGGTGAGTCTCTGGAGAGAAGGAATGGGTGACATATCGGGTCGAGACCCTTCTTCAGACTCGAAACGTCACCCATTCCTTCTCTCCAGAGATGTTGCTTGTCCCTCTGAGTTCCTCCAGCTTTTTGTGTCTATCTTCGGTTTAAACAGCATCCGCAGCTCGCGAAGAGTCCCGACCCGAAACATCACCCGTTCCTTCTCTCCAGAGATGTTGCCTGTCTCACTGAGTTATTCCAGCTTTTTGTGTCCATCTGCAGTTCCTACCTACACACTCAATATTGGACTTGGCATATTACAGAGGATTAGTGAACTGCGCAAGCATGGATTTATGCAACTCGAATGGCCCTACCATAGGAGTCACCTGCACTGGACTGCAGTAAAAACCTATGTGGTTCATAAACCTTCAATGCCCTTCAGTTCTGCAGTACTCTCGGAGCATGGCCCAATTGAAATTCTGTAACTCAATTATGTTTGATTGAGGAGCAATAAATTAAAAAAGTTGTGGCTTAACTGATATTTTAGAGTTTTAACATTACTCATGCTTTTTTAATTGCTTCCCACTTGTCTGGCCACAATCACATATAGGAGTGTCTTTATGAACCTCTGCTAAAATTGTAACATTTTATCCATGTTCCAGATTATTGTTAAGTCTTCATGAACATTAGCTTTAATTGTATTACACAGTAATAAAGTTTATCCAACAAGTTGCAGGATTGGGGGATGTTGTGGATGACATTGCCCCCTCCCAAAGTACGCTTCAATCTTGCAAAGAGCAACGTCTTGTGGTAGATCCCAATTCCCAAACAAACCTTCTAACACAAACACTCAAGGATTAGAGAGAGATCAAGTTGAAAGTGACTAGGCTTCATTTCACTGCCACTGAACTGAATGAGTTTCACGAATACTGCACAAACCACAGGCTGAACCCGAAACATTTCCACTCTGAAATGTAACATGTGTTAGTTACGCTTACTGGAAGTGCTGTTTATTCTATGAGCAGAACCGTTACCTGTTGGTAGAGGACTACGACGTGCTTTGCAACCCGAGTGATGATTTCACCAATTAGCAGTCTCTGTGGAAATGCAAAACAGAATCTTAAACAGTGACTACCTATGCAAAGGTCAGGAGCAGAACACTGATGCCCAAATTATATTACATTTGTTGGGTTATCACTTTCAGAGGTATACTTAAATCTCACTTTATCAGTGTGCGAGATTGCTGCTTTAAAGCCATAAATCACCACATCAGAGAGAAGAGATTAAGGCCATAGAATTACACGACAGGTCCACCCCAGTTTACAGACACCTGACTATTGCACAACTGAGCGTTTGGGAGACAGGCGGGTTGGATTTGATGGCTGCTGCAGGCATCTTCACACGGGCGGGGACTTGGTTCATGACCACATTTCAGAATAGCAGACTGGGTTATGAATAGTTTTCAGGAACGGAATCCTGTCCTCACCAGGGGCCAGATCTGTGCTGCATTCTGAATATGAAGACCAATTATTTGTCTCAGGTGAGGTCAATTCCCCCCAACACAGAGATATAACTGGATAGTCACGACACCTCCGCCACACCATGTCATCTGTATGTTGAATAAATATCAAATATTTCTTTTCACCACCTCTACTTTGTTGCCTTCCATTCATGAACGTAATGACCATTTATGCCTTTGGACATTAGCCACATGCCTTCAATGCACGTGTAAATATAGTACAGGTAAATCCAACAAGGTCCATGCGTGCACATATCCAGGGATACCATGGCCAACTCCACGTCCTCAGTTATACTCTTACTGAGATGGGCAAATTGAGCATGGACAACCTGGTTTGCCCTGCACTGAATAGCTGGACTTCAACCATGCAGTGCAATAATGAACCAAATCTTAATGCTTCATGGTTATTCATTGGTTTAGCAATCTCAGATTCAGATTCAATTTTAATTGTCATTGTCAGTGTACAGTACAGAGACAACGAAATGCATTTAGCATCTCCCTTGAAGAGCGACATAGCAAACGATTTGAATTAAAAAAAAAAATAAGTGTAAGTGTCCGGGGGGGGGGGGGGGGGGGGGGGGGGGGGGGGGGGTGATTGGCAGCCACCGAGGTACGTTGTTTAGTAGAGTGACAGCCGCCGAAAAGAAGCTGTTCCTCGACCTGCTGGTTCGGCAACGGAGAGACCTGTAGCGCCTCCCGGATGGTAGGAGGGTAAACAGTCCATGGTTGGGGTGAGAGCAGTCCTTGGCGATGCTGAGCGCCCTCCGCAGACAGTGCTTGCTTTGGACAGACTCAATGGAGGGGAGCGTGGAACCGGTGATGCGTTGGGCAATTTTCACCACTCTCTGCAATGCCTTCCGGTCGGAGACAGAGCAGTTGCCATACCATACTGTGATGCAGTTGGTAAGGATGCTCTCGATGGTGCAGCGGTAGAAGTTCACCAGGATCTGAGGAGACAGATCGACCTTCTTCAGTCTCCTCAGGAAGAAGAGACGCTGATGAGCCTTCTTGATCAGAGTAGAGGTATTGTGGGTCCAAGAGAGGTCATCGGAGATGTTGACTCCCAGGAACCTGAATCTATCCTCTCCCTTAAAGTGATCTCTCGCTTGATGGAATACCTACCGAGATATGCTCCAGGTACTGCTTGTTTTCTGACTGGCTTATCAGCTGTGTTATTTTGCCGATGTATCGGATGTTAATTCCGTATTTGTGCAGAGCATCCGTCATTGTGGCACCATCTGCAGGCATCAGGACATGACCCTCGCAGTCTTTGATCTGGACAGCAAACGGGAGGAGAGGAGGTCAGTCTGCAGCAGGCATATCCCAACCCCCACAACGCTGTGATACCTGCCCCACAGCCGGTGCATGACAGAACTGCATTCCACCCAAAAATGCTCCCCTTTTACCTCCAAAACACCCAGATTTTGAGAGACATGAGACTTATTGTCAGAATAATCAATTTTAATCATATTTCCTGTTCCCTCTTCAATATGGTCTTTCAAGCATTTGCTGATATCTCCATTCATATATAATTTCTACTCAATTCATGAGTGACGTGATAAGCATGATGAATCCAAGCAATTATTTGTGTTAAAACTGTTTACTTTAGAGATACAGCATGGAAACAGGACCTTCGGCCCATTGAGTCCATGCCGACCAGCAATCCTCGCTCTCTAATACTATCCTCCACACACATGGGACAATTTACAATTTTACCAAGCCAATTAACCTACAAATCTGTGGTTCTTTGGAGTGTGGGAGGAAACCCCGAGCTCCCAGAGAAAACCCATTTAGGTCACTGTGAGAAGTTACAAACTCCATATAGACCCGTAGTCAGGATCAAACCCGGTTCTCTGGTGCTGTAAGGCAGCAACTCTACCACTGCGCCTCTTTCAACCCCTCTCAATATTTCTCGTACTAGCAAGTAGGTGCTTCAGCTTATTAATTCACCAACCAATTATACAAAGTCTAATGATTTCTTTGAATTTCCATTCAATTTATATGCTATGATAATATAGCTTTAAATGGGTTTAAGTGTTGCACAAATACTGATGTTTTCTCTTATCACATCTCATTCTTGTCAACATAATGAGTTTTTCCCCATGCAGTCACTTACAAAGCTGGGAATCTGCACAGACACAACAAAGTCTGCAATGTCCTTCATCAGTCGCTTCTGGACTTTTAGAGACTCCAGTTCACACTCAGGAAATCTTACATCTGCAACAAAAATTCATTTTCATTTCAATTCCTTCAAAGGAATCTCACCCAAGAAACATGCCAGTTGTTACATGATGCACGTGATTAAAAACACTTCCAACAACAATGTTTATCATGTTCTGAACCAATTATTTACATTGTAGGCAAAGGTCAATGTCCACTTGACATGCCTGGTCGTTTTTATGATCATCAATAAGCAAGCTGGTTTAATGCAAATCTCTAAGTGAATGGCAAGTTGTGGTCTCAGTTTAAGTCCCAGGTACAGAGGAACACCCCCACCTACCCATGTCATGGTTGATCCAGGACAAGGGCTCACAGCTTAAGGATAAGGGGGAAATCCTTTAAAACCGGATGAGAAGAACTTTTTTCACACAGAGAGTGGTGAATCTCTGAAACTCTCTGCCACAGAGGGTAGTTGATGCCAGTTCATTGGCTATATTTAAGAGGGAGTTAGATGCGGCCCTTGTGGCTAAGGGGATCAGAGGGTATGGAGAGAAGGCAGGTACGGGATACTGAGTTGGATGATCAGCCATGATCATATCGAATGGCGGTGCAGGCTCGAAGGGCCGAATGGCCTACTCCTGCACCTAATTTCTATGTTTCTATGTTTCTATGTAATAGAAATTTACCCTGACAGAATTCACTAATCACTCCTAAAATTGCGAGATATAGATTAGAAATTCACTCTCATGGAATTTATGCGAAAAGAAAATAAACAAAGATTTTATGCCCATCTCTTCATATTGGAGAAAAAACACCATACTGGCCATTTTCTGGAAACACAAACCCTTCCCACCCAGGGGGCACCTGTATGCTACTCACTTTCACATTAGTCTGGAAGCACCAACAATCAGCAACATTCTGTTGCGGTACCTACTTATTTTTAAAAAAAATTTCAACTTTCAACTGAGCTTACAACAACAGAGACCTGGGTTCGAACCTGACAATGGGTGTTGTCTGTAGGGAGTTTGCATTCTTACTGTGACTGTGTGGGTTTTCTCCGGGTGCACCAGTTTCCTCCCACATCCCAAAGATATGCAGGTTTGTAAGTTGATTGATTTTTGTAAATTGTCCCTCGTGTGTAGCATAGTGCGAGTGTACGTGGTGATCGCTGGTTGGCACGGACTCAGCATGCCGGAGGGCCCGTTTCCATGCTGTTTCTCTAAAGTCTAAACTTTGACTCAACTCTCACCCGCTTTCTAAAAAGTGTCTGGGTATTGTGGTCAACAGTGCGAATCCTGCCCGTAGCAATTTCTCAACCTGGATCTGTCTTCTCCAATGATAACTGGTGGCAGGCACCATCCCTGATATCCTGAAATATCAATGGTACCAAGGTAGAAACAAGGATGTGCAGATGCTGGTTACGCCAGCACTTTGTGTCTATTAATGTAACCAAGATGACTTGACATCCATCTGTAATGAAGTTGTCCCATGGCTTTTTAATGAATTTTTAAAACTTGTTTTCAAAATAAAAGATGGAAATAAAGATGGGAACACACATTGGATTAAAAAGTAGAAAGTTAAATAGTTGTTCAAAAATATGAAGAATTACAATGAACATCCATATATTTATTTCGAAGAGGCAGAGAATGTGCCAAATACATTATAGTGACACAGTGGACCATGAAAGAAGCTCACAACATGGTATAACATTTTCAGAATGTTTTATGGAGGAGCACAGTTGAAATTAGAAGTAGAAATGCTTTTTTTTTTAAACCATCATTACAACTGAAAACTTTCTCTGGTGAACCTACCACCCACTTCATTTGTGGCAAATGTGGTAATATTTTTCATGCCTAGATGCACAAATAGGCACAAAATACGTTGTGGAATATTGTGCTAGATGGCCCAAAATATCGCCAAGTTGTGTACCCAACTGAATAAAGGAAAACTTTGGTTCTAAATGTGGAGATTCAGTGATAATTCTACACCAAATACCAGTGAGTTAATCCAAGTTTAGAATATGATCCAAAAAATATATAAATCTAATCCCCCTGCAATAAGGTTTGTTTGGAATATATTAAAGGATTTATTGAAGAATGGAAATTAACAGCAAAAACCTGCAATATCATAAACTCTTCAATACTCCTTTCAGCCACTGGTTTATCCCAATATTTTGTCATGTTTCAGTAATAAATATCTGTGGCTCAAATGCTGTACATTACCTGGGGCATACACGTTTAGATTGAAACGAATGTCAAAGATGCCTTCATTGATGGAGCCCACCTCCTGACATGTAGCCTTCAATACTTCAGCATCACTTATATAATCTGTGAAGAAGAAGAAAAAGGTTAAAGACTTCTGTACGTTAGGAGAGGGTTTTCAGACATCACAAGCCTCAATGCACCCCAAACACAATTTAAGAAAGATTAAAAAGACAATTAAATATAGGTTAGAGAAGGCAAACTGAAAAACAAAAAATAGCATTCTCCACTTTGGTGTGAAGTTTCCATTAAAAGATTGTAGGTAAAAAAGACACTCATGCAGTCTGAGAAAGGGAAGTGCCTTGTGGTAGACACAAAATGCTGGAGTAACTCAGCAGGACAGGCAGCACCCCTGGGAGAAGGAATGGGTGACGTTTCTGGTTGAAGTGCCTTGTGGTGTGTGTTTCATGACAGGCTTGGTTGCAAAGTGACAGATTATTCCGATTAGTCAGTAGACAGTCCAATACTGATGGTGGCAAGTATGGTGAATAACTGCCCACTGAGCCATGTGTACAGAGGGCTGCCAATTCTGTCAGTGGTTCCCTGATGGGTTTGCCACACCACTTCCCATTTCCAACCACTCTGTTTCATTAAACAAACCATTTTCTCCAAATAGAATCTAGTAGCAACTATTATACGAAAACCTTCAACAAAAATCAGTCTTTCCTAAATCCTCCAAATGGATTTTCTCTTGGATTTTTTTTATTGCACCTTTGAGAAAAAAGTCCTTGAATTATCAAAACTTCAGGGAAAGTTTGGAAACCGAGTGGTCACTTTTGCTACACCCATAGTTATTGAGTCAGAGTCTTCCAGCACCTCATGATGACTCGTAACTCTCAGCCAGGGCAATTTCCTCTTCAGCTTCTCAGTGTCCTTGGATATATCTGGTACGATATACAGCAGGAGTGTGGCTATTTAAGAAGGTGGCAGGGACACCAATGACTGATCTTTGCATATCTGAATTAGTAAAACATGGCTACAAGTTAAACTAAATAAACCCAAGCAAGGCTTCACCATGAATACGAGGCTTGTTATTTGGATTGCTTCATTCTATTCCTGGATACACATGCTATAGGAAGCTTCAGAAATTGCAATGACAGTATTTATTTTGCGCAAGTTCCATTTTGCTGCGATTTAGTCCTTACACTTTATTGTATTTTTCTCCCCATCTCTGGACTTGTTCCTGACCTGTTCATGATTTTATGTATCTCTACAGAACCAGGGATGCACATCCAGCTGTGGCTTCTAAGTGCACTGCTTTGTTGACTATCGTAACATATAGAGCCAAGTCGCTGGTTGTGGATTCCTGTCAGTGATATCATCTGTGTGGGAAGCAACTGCAGATGCTGGTTTAAACTGAAGATAGACACAAAATGCTGGAGTAACTCAGTGGGCCAGGCAGCATCTCTGGAGAAACGGAATGGGTGACCTTTCAGTCGAGATCAGTCTGAAGTTTCTCTAATGTTTTAATAGTCTTTACAGCTTCTAAAATTCACTCTTTAAACATTAAAAAGTCTATTTAAAAATTTGAAAAGCATTTTTTAACCAGCTTTTGACAATTGGAGTGGAGCCTCTCGACATGCTGCCCAAAGACAGAATGGACTTTGCCAAATCCCCATTGATGCTGAGGATCAGCTTGCCCAGGGCTCTGCACCTGGAACAGCAAGTGCCGACAGGCAGAGGCCGCAGACAATGAGCTAAGACCAGCACAAACTAGTCCAATGGTTTCATGCCTGACCTGCCAAGTCCCATCAGTGTTCACTTTCCAAGTGCAATGTTTGTTGAGAGTCATTGACTGAATGAAACACAATGACCAAACACCGTTATCCCTGTAGGAAACAGTGCCCTTTGTCATATGAACCCCATGTCATTCAGCACAAAAAAGGAGTGCTATTCAATTAGTGCTCATTTACAAAGTGTTCACGGATAATATTGTGGCCATTATCCAACAAGAATAGTGCATTTCATCAGGACTATCCTCAGCATCCCCAGCTATGGGCTTCACTGAGAACAGCTTCTAATGCAGAGAAATGCCACAGTGGGCGGTCACTGGACTGCTAATCCAGAGGCCTGCAGTAATAACGCAGAGGTTAATGTTCAAATCCCACCATGGCATCTGTGGAAAATCTGTGAGTAATCTGGGATTTGTTTAAAATATCATTAGTAATGTTGACCTCATAATAACCTCAAAACCCACAATGTTCATAAATATTCTTCAGAGGAGGAAGCCCACCAAACCTATCCTGGTGGTCTAGAAAGCCATTTGGTTGCAAAGCAATGAGAGATGGGCAGTGAAGACTGGGCATTTTTAGTGACCCTCAGGCCTGAAAAAATAAAATGAAGGCATTAAAAACAATCCCCAGCTTCTTCAGCATCTGTTTTCTATTGTTCAACTTCGAAACTTCACCTAAAACCAAAATGTGGATGAAGGCTTGGGTCACAATGAAACAGTAACTGCGCAGCAGCATGCTGATGTACACTGCTTGAGCAAATTGTTCCACAGAATGCGGTTGCTTTCCCTTGACACATTCGTGCAGAGTATGGGTGGCTGCAGAAAAATATACATTCAGACTAATGATCAATCCGTTTAATCCATTCTCAGTGCATTGTTCCCTTTTATGCCTTGCAGCAACCTTTTTAAGACAGAGTGCTCCCGAACCAAGCGTGCCAACCAGGCAGGTTTCCCAATGTTTGTCATCTGCAATTTATGCATGTTGTTTTAAACAATTACAAAACTGTCACAGCATTACTCCACAATGCAACACATATCCAAAATTATCTTTTCATCATAATGATAAAGAGCTTGCTTTCTTTGCAGTGCATTCACGCATTTTATGGGCAAGATTAACTGTTGATTTGCGCATGGTAAGCTCCTCTGAACAGCAAGCAAGATAAATGAGATTAATTTGGCTGCATGTTGGCCAGCTCTAGACATTTTTGTTCTTGGCTGGATGGTGCCAAGCAGACTGACAAAGCTTCAGGAATGGAAACACTAACTATAACATTGTCTCACACCCATTGTTGCATTGATAGGTCAGCTGTGATTATTTCTGCAAGTGCTGGAGCAGGATTTGGACCTTCATCAGGACCTTCTGAATAAAAGGACGTACCTTTAGAAAGGAGTAGAGGAGGAATTTCTTTAACCAGAGGGTGGAATTCATTGCAACAGACGCCTCTGGAGGCCAAGTCATTGGGTATTTTTAAAGCGGAGATTGACAGGTTCTTGAATAGTAATGCCCCTGTCCCACTTAGAAAACCTGAACGGAAACCTCTGGAGACTTTGCGCCCCACCCAAGGTTTCCGTGCGGTTCCCGGAAGTTTTTGTCAGTCTCCCTAATGGTCGAAAGTGGTTTCCGCTTCTACTCTGTTCCGGCGATTATTTCAAAAAATTCAAAACCGGCCGCGACTAAAAATAGGTTGCCGTTTTAAAAATCGGTAATTTTTTTTAATCGAAGCCGGTTGCGATGCTAGTTGCAGGTTGCAGGTGGTTGCTGGAGGTTGCAGGTGGTTGCTGGAGGTTGCAGGTGGTTGCTGGAGGTTGCAGGTGGTTGCTGGAGGTTGAAGGTGGTTGCTGGAGGTTGCAGGTGGTTGCTGGAGGTTGCAGGTAGTGGAAGGTCAACCTCCGGCAACCACCTTTGACTAAAAAATGACCGATTTTTAAAACAGCAACCTATTTTTATTGCGGCCGGTTTTGAATTTTTTGAATCGCCGGAACATAGAAGAAGCGGAAACCACTTTCGACCATTAGGGAGACTGACAAAAACCTCCGGGAACCGCACGGAAACCTTGGGCGGGGCACAAAGTCTCCAGAGGTTTCCGTTCAGGTTTCCTAAGTGGGACAGGGGCATTAGGGTGTCAAAGATTATGGGGAGAAGGCAGGAGAATGTGGTTGAGAGGGAAAGATGGATCAGCCATGATTCAATGGCGGAGTGGACTCAATGGGCCAAAAGGCCTAATTCTGCTCCTATGATTTATGAAATCTTATGAAAGGGAAAAGTGTGTCACAGTACCACGCTACAGTCATCAAATCTGGTGAATTATTTGTTTGCTTATTCATATCCGAATGAATAGCAGAAATTCTTTAAGTGCAGTCTGTAAAGAAAGGCATTTTTCTCCAATATCCTCTCATTAAGTCAATTTTGAATAACAAAACCTACCTTATCCAGGTGCCCTTTGCTGTGCAAAACTGATTTCAATGCAGTTCCAGAATTGTGACCTCGGACTGACACTTCCCGAAAATTCAGATTTCACTCGCACTTCCTCCCTACGTATCGTCTCGATATCGCTCCAAAATTCCCCAGCTACCATTGAAACCACACCAATAACTAACTTTTGCAAACACTGAACTCCCTTACCATTGGTTTCTGTTGTGCCCTCTCCATCCTCCATTAAACTCTTTCTTCTGCGCATTTTCTCCTTCAAGAGCTCTGAAAACTGTATGTTCCTAAAGAACAAAAAACAATCCAACGAAACACGAGCAACAAGTGGGTTAGCAGCAACACTATTACAGCCTTCCAAGTCTACAAAACTGTGAGATGCAAATTCAATATTTAAATACGATTTGGCGCCCAGGCATTGCAAATGATGAACAGCGCAATAATATGTTGCACAATACTTGTCCGGAACTGTATGCAAAAATGAATTTCACTGTACCTCGGTACATGTGACCAATAAAGTACCATTTAACCAAATGTGTCACATCCACACTTGTTCTGCACCAGTGGAGACTGCCTCATGGAGGACCAGTGGTCTGTGATGGAGGTGAAGGATGGCAAAAGCTGGGCTCAGTGGCCAGGTCTGCTAGTCCACCCACAGCAGCTCATGGATGCATGCGACCCGATTGCTTAGAACAGCTGACAGAGACATGGGGCTATCAAATGTTCCTCACATGGGATGTGGGAGCAATTCATGTACTAAACCTCTCTTTTTCGATTTTAAACACACTGGGAAATTAAATGCAGCAAAAAGGAAAATAGCTTAAAATCAATGGACCTCTTTGAAAAAGTTCATGATCAGTCAGTGTGATTGCAGTCAGACTGAAATAGTTTGCCTACATTTAACCAATTCTGGCACAGGTTTCAGGAATAGTAGTCGCCCTTTATATTTAGCCAGGATCTGCTCCAAAGTTTTTATGTAGTAAATACACCCCAACGATACAGAATTTCTGTTCTTGCAGCTAGAATTGTTTGTATGCCGTACTTGTACCTTTAAATAAACCAAGGTCTCCATGCTTAAATTATGGTCTACCACCACTGGAACAAAAGTTCAAAGCCTCATTAGGCTGTGGGCCGAGGAGCTTTATTCCAGTGTTTCGTGACCCAAGTCACAGAACTACAGGAAATGTTCACATATTGTGTAAAACAATTATATAAATCACCCCTGAAACTCGTCATGAACAACACTTGCACATTTATTATTAAATTAAGAGAAAAAACCGAAACATTTTGGGTATTTTGTAGTCCAATCAAAGCACGTTTAACATTGAGTTGTCTGCCAGTTGGCCAATCACGCGCTTTGTTTCAGGCTAGCATACATCATAGCTGAGAGGGCTTCACTGATGCCTGTTTTACTGGAGATACCGATGAAGGTTCTTTGTCATGGAAACTTGCAGCAGGGTAATTGAATTTAGTGAGAAAAGCATTAAGAAGTCTGATAAATGTGCAGCTAAGTGGATAGAAGTGGAAAAAAGTCTTGAAAGCAAAGTCCCTGCTGAGCACAAAGTTGTGAAACTTTGTGAATCAACTCAAACTGAAAGGTAAGATCTAAAGTCTGAAAATTTATGAAAATTAATCTGTATGGATTTTAATTAATTTGGAGGCTGTACATTCACTCATTCATTCACTCACTCATTCATTCACTCCCTCATTCCTTCATTCACTCACTCATTCATTCATTCACTCACTCATTCATTCAATCCTTCATTCATTCACTCATTCGCGAAATTTCGTTCAGACTGAAAGGTCTGAATGACATTAAAGGAAATTCAATTCAATTCAATTCATTAATTCACTCACTCACTCATTCATTCATGAAGTTGAGGGCCTAAACTATATGTATCAATAACAAGGTAAATTAAACATTTTCACTAATGCCAGCTTGTTGTAGAGTAATAAGTCTTAATCATCTAATCTCGGAGCTGCCTTCGATAACATACCGGGAAAAGGTGCTCCGATCGCGGGGCCTATGTATTTAACATAGTGAAGCCGCGTTCTCAATTAAAAAGCGGCAGATTCGCAAACGCGGAGCCGTGGATCTTCTCCGCGGGCGGGGGTGGTGTACATAGTGCCGTCCGTAGCGGCCATTTCCAGGAAAACGGAGGAATATATCTATCTGGAATATATATAGGTATAATAATAAATAATATTATTATACCTATAATACTATCTGGAATAGATATAGTTATAATAATATATTATATTATTATATATATATTATATTATTATACCTATATTACTCTGGAATATATATAGGTATAATAATATAATTTATTACTATCTGGAATATATATAGGTATAATGATATATAGTTTAAATGGATGCAACACGAAAATAGGCTGCCCATCGTGTAATATGGGCATTGGCCACTAGATGGCGCTTACTTTCCCGATCTCATTTTCTAATTAGTTTAATTAATTAATGTGCAACTTTCGGCAATGACGAGTTATGACTTCCTTCTCAATTATATTTCATCTAAATCCGTGGAAAATTATGTAGTTTGGTGACTTGGGTCACAAAAACTGATTTCTAGACACATTTTTGATGCTCGGCCCACAGCCTATATGTGGAAAGGAAAGAGGGTAAACATTAAGCCAAGGAGGACCTTCCAGGGCAGAGTGTGCTTGCACATGTCCCAGCAGATGCTTATTCAGCAGTACGTGCAATGAGGAGGAAATCCCTCCAGTTACGTGCAATACCAGTCTGACGCCGGGGAGGGGGACATTTTAATGTGGCTTTGCAATCAATGGTGGGATGGATGCTACATATAAACCGATTATTTTGTCTTTCCTTGTGACAATGTGTCTGCTCTTTGGTCTGCTCAGTGAGTCAATGCTGATTCTCAGAAACACCCACAACCCCATTGCCCCACTCATTTCTTCACAACACATCCTCTATGACCTGTCCCTGGCTGTCCTACCACTCTGGGCAATTCATAGAAACCAATTAACCCAACACCCAGCTCACCTTTAGGACTCAATCAAACTATGGGGCACCCAGAGGAAATTCTTGCAGTCACAGAATATGCAAGTGTATCACGGATGGCAATGAAGTTCAGGAGCGATCCCATGCAAAGTTAAAATGGAGACAATGAGGAATCTCATTAACTAAAGAGTGGCAAATCTGTGGAATTCATTTGCACAGATGCCTGTGGAGACCAAGTCATTGGTATTTTTAAAGCAGAGATTTAGGTTCTTGTTTATTAAGGGTGTCAAAGGTTACAAGGAGTAGGCAGGAGAATGGAGTCGACGGGAAAAATAGATCAGCCATGATCAAATGGCAGAGCAGACTCAATGGGCTGAATGACCTAATTCCGCTTCTATGTCCTGTGGTGCTCTTGGAGGGAGTCAGAGGTGAATATTTTACAATTTGGCCAATAATCATTGTCTTTATAGAAAATGTAGATTTCATATGTCCAGACCAAAGAATATAAAACAGGAACAGGCCCTTCAGCCCACATTGTCTGTGCCAAACATGCCAGGTTAAACTAATCTCTGCCTGCATGTGATCCATATCCCTCCATATCCATAAGCCTCTTAAATGCATTGATCGTATTTCCCTCAACCTCCACCACCACCCCCTGGCAGTGCATTCCGGGCACCCACCATTCTCTGTGTCAAACACGTGCCCCACACCTTTCCTTTAAACTTTGCTCCTCTCACCTTAAAGCTATGACCCATGGATAAGGATACACCGTTCCCTTGCCCATAGTTGTAGGGTGCATTCACACAGGTTGAGAGCTACATGGGGCGTGTGCCAACGGTCAGCTTGTGACAAATGGAGCCATGACCCAGAAGTGGCAAGAAACAAAACATTTGGAGAATCAATCGAGGATTAAAAAAATTGAGCCGATGTGGTTCACATGGATTTTTTTTAAATATCGAAAAATGGGCCAAGAAACGTTTTACTCGTCAATGATGAGGTATCTGGAAGTGAAGAGGAAATGACTGCAGGAATATAAAATCAGTGTTTAGAAGAGAAAAAGCAAAAGCATTGAAAGAGATTTTACTGCTTCCCCAAATGACTTGTATGTCATTCCAAAGCTGGCAGCAGACCTTTAAAACACTCTACATCCGAGAGCTATTGATGTTTGTGTGACATTCAAATCTGTAGCCCGGGGTTTGTAGACACACATAACTGTGACGGGCTGCAATCTGTGGGTTTGAATGGATGTGCTGGCCTTGAGCCATTTAAAATGAAGTCAGTCCTCTGATCAAATACCACCTCAACCCTGGCAAAGGATCCAAAACCCGAGAGATCAAATTAGGGATTCCAGGACTGCTCCTTAGTTGACAAAAGGGAAGTCACGTCTTCCTATTGTATGCTGTAGCATAGCATGTTAATTATTTCTGATTAGTTGTGTTTTAGTACAATTGAAGTGAAAATGTTATAGAACAGTACAGCACAGGAACAGGCCCTATGGCTCACAATGTCTATGCCAACCATGATGCCAATTTAGAATGCACATCTGCCTACACATGGTCCATATACCTCCATACCTTGCTGCTCATGTTTCTGTCTCAACCCCTCTTAAAAATGACTGTCCTATCTGCTTCCACCACTTCCCTTGGCACCACACTTGGCATCCTCAATTCCCTGTGCAATAAATTTGCCTCAAAGTTCCTTTAAACCTTTCCCCTCAAATGTTGGTGATATGCCATGTAATATTTGTCATTTTCCCCTTGGAGAAAAGACTCTATCTACCTGTCTATGCCGCCCATAAGTTTATGGACTCCTAACCTCTTGCTCCAGGGAGAACAATTCAATTCTGTCCAACCTCTTTATAGCAAATACTCTCTAATCCAGGCAACATCCTGGTAAATTCATGTGTACCATCTCCAAAGTCTCCACCTCCTTTCTGTAATGGGGAGACTAGAACTACAAATACTCGAAAGGCAGCATTCTGGAGAAAAGGAATAGGTGACGTTTCAAGTTCAGAACCTTCTTCAGATTTCGGCCTGAAATGTCACATTTCCTTTACTCCAGAGATGCTGCCTGACCCGCTGAATTATTCCAGCATTTTGCATCCAGCAATCCCTTTGGACATCAATGCTGTTCACGATCCTCTTGTTTTCAAGATTAATTTCCATCTGACATCTCTCAACCCTTACTTCCATCTGATCTACATCCTGCTGTTTCCTCTAACAAACTTTCTATAACAGTGACAATGTTTGCGTCATCTGCAAACTCATCAATCAGTCCACTGACAATTTTGTCCAAGTATACATATATCACCGACCACAGAGGTCCAAGCAGCGATTGTTGTGGAACACCACTGGTCAAAGACTTTATGTCAGAATAACGCCCTTCACCATTACCCTCTGTCTTCCATGGGCAAGCCAATTTCAAATCCAATCTACCAAATCTCCATGGATCCCATGTGCCTCATCGTCTGGATCGGCCTACCATGGTTAAAGCTTTACGAAATCTACGTATACAATATCCATTGCCCTACCCTCCTCAATCATCTTTGTTGCCTCCTCAAAATATCTCAATCATGTTTCTAAGACATGACCTCCCAGCACAAAGCCCTGCTGATGAACCCCAATACGTCGAGGCCTCTCCAGAATAGAGCCTATCACCAAGAATCTCCTCCAAGGTTATCCTTAGCACAGATGCAAGACCCACTGGCTGTTAATTTCCAGGTTTGTCTCTACTCCCCTTCTTGAATGGAGGAACAACACTGGTTATGTTTTTAAGTGACCTTGAATGGTCAGAAAGTCAGAGACTTTTAAAAATGGATATATTCAACAATGTTTTTGGCAAACGGCAAAACTCTGTGAGGCTTCTGTACTCAGCTCCCTGCAACTGAGTCACCCTTCAGACGTTGCCACCTCTCCGCCCAGTGCACATAGCTAGCGCAGTGAACCCATCACCTCCATTGCAGAGGAGCACTGGAGCAACCACAGGCTGCAATCCCAGTCCAATATTCTCCTACCTGTAAAGCAGGCCCCTATTTATACATTTCATTATGGTGGCACAGCGGTAGAGTTGCTGCCTTGCAGCGCCAGAGACCCGGGGCTCAATCCCAACTATGGGTGATGGCTGTACGGAGTTTGTACGTTCCCCTGTGACCTGCATGGGTTTTCTACGACATCTTCGGTTTCCTCCCACACTCAAGACATACAGATTTGTGGGTTAATTGGCTTATTATAAATGTAAATTGTCCCTAGTGTGTTAGGATAGTGTTAGTGGTCAGTGCGAACCCGGTGGGCCGAAGGGCCTGTTTCCGCGCGTATCTCCAAACTAGACTAAACTAAGTCTTGCTGACAAGAAATTGGGATGTGTGTGAACACTGCAAGACATCAAAGGCTACTATGTACAAAATGCACTTCATCACAGAATATCTTATTCAACATAAAAAAGGAAAACTCTTGAATGATTAAAAAAAATAAAAAATTATCTAAAGAAACTTTGTGTACATCCTCAAAGTGGTTGTTAAATGACAGTGCAATTGGTAGATGAGGATAGTAGATGGAAACAAAATACAGGATGTAACATCAAGAGAGCTAAAAAATTGTTTTATAAATAAACCTTAAAGGGTGTTAAAAGATAAGCAGTAGAACGGGAGTGGGGGAGGCTTGTTGGTCCATGAACAATGCACAAGCACAGTAAAGAGTGACCAAAAGATTTGATTCTACGCTGTGGTATATCGTGATCCTATGCACATTACTTTTACTTATATTGTGTAATTATATATGAAACATTACTTGTATTGGACGAAATTCTCCACCAATTCTGGCCGTACGCTGCAAAGTTTATGGCGATATTCTTTGGGGAATCCCAATCTTTGACATTCCCCGTGCAACTCTTCACCGGCTATTGGCAGGTAGTTCAGATCTGGGGGGAATGTCCGGAATAAGTCGAGAAAATAGCGTCGCCCATCGTTGCCCACGATCCCTTTGCAGTCCACAGATGAGCACAACATGATGGGTTGGTCCATTTCGTTCAGAATCATGTGCTTCTGAATCCGAAGGGGTTTGGAGGTTTTTATTAGCAGGCCGACATACTCATGATGAGAGGTTACATCTTTCCCAAAATCAATCGATCCATAAACCACATTCTGTTCCTGCTCCTGCTCCAGAATTCCAGGGATAATGGACTGGGCTACGACTCGGTAACCCCGGTAATCTACTATAACAGTCCCCAGTAGGTGCAGACCTTCCACATTCACATCACTGTACGCCTGTATCCCCTTCAAGTCACTGCTCGACGCTGCATAGGCTGCATGGTCCCCGCCGGATTCTTTAAAGTTTTCCCGGATGTCAAAGCCAAAGCTGAAGAAAATGTTGTTCCAGACAAACATCTGCATCTTGATGTATTCTCCTGGATTGATGGCTATGATGCTCCCATCAACCACAGCCATCGCACCAGAGATAGCGGCTGCCACAAAATCACTGCTCACCTAGTCGGAAACACAAAGAGCATCTTAATCGGTTACAGTTTGGCCGAGACCTGACGGAGGCACATTGTGAAATGCAACAGAGGGCACTTGCTCAGCTCACTGAGAGTGTGACATACCCCACACAAAACCCATCTGCAGGTTCAAATCAAGTTTACGAAACTCCTCAAGCCTAAAGGGCCAGTTCTACCAGCATGCCATTGCATGCGTCTAGCGCGACCAAACGTGGTCGCTTGAGGCCTCACAGGGCCGGTCCCAATTCGAACCGCAGAGGCGCATGGAGTTGTGCGGGGCTGGTCCCGACATCATACTCATCAATCAGCTGGGCAGGAGGTGGGCCGACTGAAATTGGACGTTGCACAGTGTTGGGCAGTGACGTCATCACGCAACGGCACGCGCTAGGCGTACGCTGTCAAGCCGCTGCGTACGACGTCAAATCACTGCGTACAACGTCAAGACGCTGCGTACGCCCGTCGAGGCGCTGCGTTCGCCTCAATGTGGCTGCGGGCCGATACGCCATTGTCGCGCGGGATTTTTGGACAGTGCAAGATTTTTGGAGCCCCGCGCGATGTCGGGACCAGCTCCGCACAACTCCATATGCCTTTGCCGATCGAAGTGGGAGCATGCTGGTGGGACAGGCCTTTAAGAATATCAGGGTCTTCAAATAGTTGGCAAAAGCAATATTCTCATTCACGACCCAGATCCAGTTGAGAGGAGGTCCAAAGCCAGTGTCTGTACTGAACAACAGCATGCTTTCAAAAGGAGGAATACAATGACTGCAGCTTAATGAAAAAAGGGAAAGAGTGACCAAACTTCAGTAAGAGAGGAAAGGAAATAATAATGTTTGAGTTACACAAAATGAATCATACAGCATGTAAACAGGCCCTTCAGCCCAACTATTCCATGCCGACCAGGATGCTCCATCTAATCCCATTTGCCTGTTTTTAGCCCATATTTCTCTAAACAATTTCTTATCCAAATGTATTTGTCCATGTGTCTTTTAAATCCTGTTGTAGTACCTGCCTCAACTACCTTCTCTGGTAGCATGTTGCATATACCCACAACCCTCAGAGTGAAAGAGTTGACCCCCAGGTTCCTATAACATTTTTCCCTTCTCACCTTAAACCTATGCCTTCTGTTTTTTTATTCCCCTATCCTGGGTACAAGACTCTGTGCATTCACCCTATCTATTCCCCTCGTGATTGTATTACCCTTCACCCTCCTGCATTTCAAGGAATAGAGTCCTCGCCTGCCCAACCTCACCCTACACCTCAGCTCCTCAGGTCCTGGTAACACCTCTGTAAATTTTCTCCGCATGCACTTGCAGTGAAATCCAGGAGAGATTTAATGGGAATTACAGGTATCTGACCCAGCTTTTTCTATTCCTCACCTTGAAGATTGTTTGTTCCTTCATCAGTTGCTGCATTGGGTTCTGACTTGGCATTTCCCGTGTAATCTGCAGCTCCTCGTTCCAGTCTCGAATCTTTACAAACACAAAGAATGTCGTCAATCAATAAACTAAATGGAGACAAACGACAAATTACTCACCAATGTTCAGCTTTTGGAGTTCCAGAATATAAAATATTTTTTATTGCTATTATTTGACATTACCCAATCTTGCCAGCCCAAGGACTGTCTTAAAGGCGATGCCAAGCTGAAGAAACATTATAAAACCTTGCTTTATCTGAATTTCTGATTATCTGAAGTAAATCCGATCACTTGATGGAGTGAAAGGAAAAGTCAAGAGAAATGGGAAAAGAGAAAGAGCTGGGGTCAAGAGAAATCTGAGCAGATTTGATAAGTTTCCAATCTTGATCATGAAACTAAATTTAAAGAAAATGCTTTAAATTGAAGAAACAGTAGGTCATTTAATAAGATTATATCTGAACAATAATATCAATCCAATTCCATGCCTAATCCTTCCAATCAAATTTTTTTTTAGGCAAAGGTCTTTTCAGTTCATTACTGAATATGCTCAGTGACAAAGCAATTTAACGAAGTGAAGAATTCTACAGTCCTCCACATCAAGAAAGTTCATCTCATGTTATCTTATCCTGAATGGCTGATCCCTTGAACTTTGCCCATCAATACCAGATTCTTCAAACAGTCACTCTACTCTGTCCATCCCAAGGAAGTGTTTATGTTAGGATTACTTAGGAATTCATTGCCACAGAAGGCCGAGGAGGGCAAGTTAATGGATATTTTAGAAACATAGAAAATAAGTGCAGGAGTAGGCCATTCGGCCCTTCAAGCCTGCACTGCCATTCTATATGATCATGGCTGATCATCCAACTCATTATCCCATCCCTGCCTTCTCTCCATACCCCCTGATCCCTTTAACCACAAGGGCCACATCTAACTCCATTTTATGGTTGATCGAATGACAAATTCTTGATTAGTAAGGGTGTCAGGGGTTAGACTGGTAGACTCGGCTTGTATTCGCTAGAATTTAGAAGACTGAGGGGGGATCTTATAGAAACTTATAAAATTCTTAAGGGGTTGGGCAGGCTAGATGCAGGAAGATTGTTCCCGATGTTGGGGAAATCCAGAACAAGGGGTCACAGTTTAAGGATAAAGGAGGAAATCTTTTAGGACCGAGATGAGAAAAACATTTTTCACAGTGGTGAATCTCTGGAATTCTCTGCCACAGAAGGTAGTTGAGGCCAGTTCATTGGCTATATTTAAGATGGAGTTAGATGTGGCCCTTGTGGCTAAAGGGATCAGGGGGTATGGAGAGAAGGCAGGTACAGGATACTGAGTTGGATGATCAGCCATCATCATATTGAATGGCGGTGCAGGCTCGAAGGGCCGAATGGCCTACTCCTGCACCTATTTTCAATGTTTCTATGTTACGGGAAGAAGGCAGGAGAATGGGGTTGAGGGGGAAAGATAGATCAGCCATGATTGAATGGCGGAGTAGACCTGATAGGCTGATTGGCCTAATTCCTATAAATTATGAACTTAAATGAACTGTGTGACATCACCCCTTGCCTCCAAAGCTCAAGCTCTCCACAATTTCTGATGCAATACCCATTCTCTCACCTGCCCGGAGATATGCTCTTCATGACAAATTGGAGAGGTGTACACGTTCTCTGCCCTCACAAAGTCGATTGTGTGTGGCTTGTGTGGGATGATCCAGCTGTAGGTCTGCAGCGGAGTGGCGAGCCTTGTAAATGGGTGACTGTTTGTCCTGAAATTTAAGAGACAAACAAAAATTGTACCGGTCACTTTATGACCATTTTCGACAGTCCATTTTCATGCAGGACTCCCTCAGCAACACATCCTCTGGCAACTGTTCCAAAATAAAGCCGGCAAAGTACTCAAGAAGTACTTCTTATATAATTATTGTGACATCTCCATAACTTCCAAAAACTGTACAACGCTGCCCCTCCTTCAAGCTGATCTGGTAGAGTAACTCATTATTTATTGACATGACTTCTGGTCAGACTTCCTCATTCTTTCTGTTCCAGACTCATTCATTCTGATGTCAATTGCCCACCTCTTCTACCATATGGGGAAAAAATGGAACGCTATGAAGGACGTGTAGGAAGGAAGTGCAGATGTTGGTTTAAACTGAAGATCGACACCAAGAGCTTGAGTAATTCAGTGGGTCAGGCAATGCAAGAATGTCATTGCCCTATCTGGGTCACGGGACAATAAACTCTCTTGATTTGACTTGACATCTCTGGAGAAATAGAATAGATGACATTTTGGGTTGAGACCTTTCTCAGACCAAAGGGTCTTGACCCAAAACGTCACCTATTCCTTTTCTCGAAAGATGCAGTCTGTCTGACCCACTGAGTTACTCTAGCTTTTCGTGTCTATCTAGAGCTATGAAGGAACTCAGTGGGTCAGGCAGCACCTGCGGAGGGGAATGGGCAATCAACATTTCGGTTTGAGACCCTGTACCTGAGCTGAAAGACTAGAGAAACATAGAAACATAGAAAAACATAGAAATTAGGTGCAGGAGTAGGCCATTCGGCCCTTCGAGCCTGCACCGCCATTCAATATGATCATGGCTGATCATCCAACTCAGTATCCCGTACCTGCCTTCTCTCCATACCCCCTGATCCCCTTAGCCACAAGGCCCACATCTAACTCCCTCTTAAATATAGCCAATGAACTGGCCTCAACTACCCTCTGTGGCAGAGAGTTCCAGAGATTCACCACTCTCTGCGTGAAAAAAGTTATTTTCATCTCGGTTTTAAAGGATTTCCCCTTTATCCTTAAGCTGTGACCCCTTGTCCTGGACTTCCCTAACATCGGGAACAATCTTCCTGCATCTAGCCTGTCCAACCCCTTAAGAATTTTGTAAGTTTCTATAAGATCCCCTCTCAATCTTCTAAATTCTAGAGCTAAATTGGAAGACAGCCAATAAAATAAAAACATATACAGAGATGGAGGACAGCATTGTTAGTGTGTGCTAACATAACACTGCCAGGCAGGACAGCTGGCAGGAACACAAGAAATAGAAGACAAAGGAGGCCATGACTCTGCCTTCCAGGAAGGTCAAGCCTGCTCATGTAATTCTGTGTAATTTACCTGCCAATAACACTATATCTTTGTTCATCCCAGTACTATGGGCATCTTCTCTGCGGAGGCAACCACTTACATGAAGGGCAAACATACTTGATCATGCAATGCATTTAAAGACCTCTTGTCTTGTCTCGTGCTGTTCTGACCAAGATATTTACTTCTGGCATCACCTTGTGGAAACCAGGAACTGCAGATGCTAGTTTACAAAACAAAGACACAGAGTGCTGGAGTAACTCAGCTGGTCAGCCAGCATATCTGGAGAACATGGACGGGTGATGTTTCAAGTCAGGACCCTTCTTCAGACTCAGTCCAGAGATGCTGCCTGACTCGCTGAATTACACCAGCATTCAATGTCTTTGTTGCACAATGTCTACACAATGGCTGGACAGTTGGAATACGTGTCACCTTACTGATCGCCTTAAACTCAGTTTCTTTGACATGTTACCTGTTCAACTGAGCACATTAGCTGCAGGCTGAATGCCTTTGCTTGGAACAGAACCAAATCTTTAGAATGTGTACCCGCATCTTTAAGCAATTTCTGCACCTTTTCAGTCTTCTATGGAGAGATTGAACCATGATGATTGTGTCTTGTGATCACTGGGCGGGTATAATTTTACTATTTGTATGCTGATTAAACCTCTCCAGTTTACAGATTATAACTAGTCCATCTCTACAGATATCTGTCAGATCTCTGCTCATTCTCACCAAGGTTTTCTCCTCAGGTGTCTATCTGTAGTGTCAATAACCTGTTTAAAACCACATACCAATTACCAATTCCCAGTCAGGTTGCAGCATGCCATTAACACATCTAATTATGTCTCCAAAGTTTCATTTGGTGTCTGAGATCTGGTACAATTCTCACGTCTTGTGCCCAGTGAGATACATCAACATTTTTACTTTACTTTTATCTAAAAACCTTGGCCAGCTCAAACACAGTGGGAACTCTTTGTTGCAGGGGTTCCATTCAGTGGACACATTAGTTGCCTGGAAATCCTGTGGCTTAGTGTCTATTCCCCCCCATGCGACCACTAGCAGCGATGTACATTCACACGCCATCTCATCCTGGGAGACTGTCAAACGATTGCTGTTCCAATTCACGAACAGAATCTAAATGTCTTATTTTCATTAACCACCTAATTACCTCCAAGATACTGGAACTTATCTTGTAAAGTAACCCAATTAATATTTTACTAATAAAGCAATTGAGAGAATTGGGGCAACATTTCTTCTGTGGTTACTCCACTACCAGACAGATTTTCGGTAAATTCACCATTATTTAATGATCCGTCATCATAGAGGTAATCACATGGTTCAAATCTTAAGGAAAGGGGCACCAATCAATATTTTACCCTCCTAAACAAGATATTATTGTTTAGCTCCACACATACCTCTTCTTCTGCAAGGCTGCAAAGTTCTTCTTGAATATTGGACTAATTTGATTGAGAAGATCCACCAGTGAATGGCACAGTAGGTTGGGGTTGTTGGGGTTGTCGGGTTTTGGATTGAACTCAACCGCCGTTGATCTAATTAATAACAGAGCAACCATGTTAAACAACCATTATTTCAAGGTTCAGAAAAAGGGACATTGAACACAGACTGTTATATCACAGGAACAGGTCCCTTCAACGCACCCATCTAATCTAATACCATCTGCCTGCCCATGGCCCTTATCCCTCAATTCCCTGCTTGTTCACATATCTGCCAAAAAGACCCTTGTACTTTATTATCATATCTGCATCCCCCTGGCAGAGTGTTCTAGGTACACCTATGTAATACCTTGTCTTGCAAATCTCCTTTAAAAGTTTTCTCCTCTCACCTTAAAGCTATGCCTCTTGTATCTGACATTTCCATTCCGGGAAAAGAAAGATACATACCCTATCTCTACCTCTCATAATTTTATATACTTCCACCAGGTCACCACTCAGCATCTGGAGCTCCAGAAAAACAATCCAAGGTTTGTCCAACATCTCCTTATAGTTTACAAACTCCAATCTAGGCATCGTTCTGCCGCTGTGGCAGACACCTTCCAGAGGTGCCGCTGAGAAGCCGAGGCGGGAATCTCGAGGCCTGGGCCTTAGGGGTCAGTCGTGGAGCCTCGCGGCCATCGGTGCCTGGGTCAACCGAGCTTGCGGATTGGGCTTGGGTCAGCGCCACGGAGGTGTCCGGAGAGAAACCAACAGCGATAGTGGAGAGGTCGGTGTGGCGCTCGATGATGGGGACAACCAACGGACGAGGATGGACAAGTGGAAATGAGTACATCGCTGCCAAGGTCCGGAATGAAGGAGGTCCCGACGTGGGAGAACCGCAGTGAGAGAGGGGGAAGAGCCACGGGTTCCGGCGAGGGGGAGGGGAGCTGCTTTGAGGGGGTGGGGTAAAATTAAGGTGAGAGGGGAAAACGTTTAAAGGAGATTTGCAAGACAAAGTGTTACACTGTGTAAGTGCCCTTTATGGGCGACTGTCTGCAAACCTTGGGTATGCTCGCAAAGAATTTCACTGTGACTTGTCAAAGTATTCAATTCAATTGATGCTCAAGAAAATGCACATATAGGAATCTTGAGCAAAACACAAAGTGCTGGAGGGACTCAACGGGTTAGGCAGCATCTGGGGAGGGAATGGACAGACGGAATTTAGAGTCAGGGCCCATCTAAAGAAGAATTGTGAAGACATGCAAGGAGGTTTGGACTCACTGGTTGATAAAGAATCCTCGTGTGGATGCAGTGATGCTGATGTGACGATCCTCCATAGTAATGACGTTAAGGTACATTAGATCTCCTCGCATTTTACGGTTCCCAGGCGGAGGATTCCACCCATTCATCATCAGAGACTTCAGACACTGCAGATGCTAGAGAGAAGATTTCCATTAGCACCTTCCGTCTCCTCACTGAACCCAGAGAGAGAAATAACCAGCAAAAACAGGTAAATAAATGGAATTAATGAGAAATGAGTAACTCAATGGGTCAAGCTGTATCTCTGGAGGAAAAGGATGGGTCGGGAGTCATCTTCAGACTCTTCACTGTATCTTGGTACAAACTAAAAGTAGCATCTAAGATGCATAGGTAGACAAAAATGCTGGAGAAACTCAGCGGGTGAGGCAGCATCTATGGAGAGAAGGAATAGGTGACGTTTCGGGTCGAGACCCTTCTTCAGACTGATGTCAGGCGGGGAAGGAAAAAGAAAGGAAGAGGCAGAGACAATAGGCTTGTGGGAGAACTGGAAGGGGAGGGGAAGGAGGGAGAAAGCAAGGACTATCTGAAATTGGAGAAGACAATGTTCATTTCGCTGGGGTGTAAACTACCCAAGCGAAATATGAGGTGCTGTTCCTCCAATTTGCGCTGGGCCTCACTCTGGCAAAGGAGGAAGCCCAGGACAGAAAGATCGGATTTGGAATGGGAGGGGTAGTTGAAGTGCTGAGCCACCGGGAGATCAGGTTGGTCATTGCGAACTGAACAGAGGTGTTGGGCGAAGCGATCGCCAAGCCTGTGCTTGGTCTCACCGATGTAGAGAAGTTGACACCTGGAACAGCGGATGCAGTAGATGAGGTTGGAGGAGGTGCAGGTGAACCTCTGCCTCACCTGGAAAGACTGCTTGGGTCCTTGGATGAAGTTGAAGGGGAGAAGTAAAGCAACAAGTGTAGCATTTCCGGCGGTTGCAAGGGAAAGTAAGATCCATGACCTCTTTTCAGAGCCTGAAATATTAATTCCATTTCTGTCTCCACAGATGCTTTCTGACATACTGAGTATTTTCTGTTTTTACTTCAATTTTTCAACATTTGTTCCATTTTGATTTTGCAAACAAAATTGAAATTTCTATCAACTACAGAATTTGTTTCACAATCAAGAACGTTATCTCCACAAAATGAAGCAAGAACAAGCGGAGCAAGTGTACCATGATAAAAAGCTTTCAGAGGGAAGTTGTTTGCGACAACTCAGTTTCCAATACATCACATCCTCCAAACCACCAACTTAGCCAGAAATGTCACAACCCTGCTTCTTCAAATATAAAGGGGGTGAACGTGAGCACAATGCACAGTCATTCCCTCAGTGGTTTTGTTATAAACTGACACACCTTGTTATCCATGGTCATCGGCTGTAGAAGTGACAGAGGCCGATCTTTGGCACCTGGCAATATGCATTCTGGTGGGGAACATTCAACAGTGTCGAGTGGTTGATCAGAAACAGAACGTCTCTTCCTCTTTCCAGACGTAGATGTTTCTAGAGAGAGAAAATACAATTATTTTGTTCCCACCCTGGTACACGTGACAATAAGCCAAACTCATACCTTCTCCCCAGGAACCAGAACATCGCCCCGAAACTGGGACTCGGGATGCAAATTAAATTTATCCCGAAGAACTATTGTCGAGTTGAAGAACTGATGCAGCAGAACATCAGAGGAAGACATTCCTGCTCTCACCAGGAGCACAGCTTTTAACAATCACAATTTACTGATAACTTTTATATGTTTGTCAACTCCTCTAAATCTGACTATAAAAAATATTGTAACACACACGTCATAATTATCGGTTCACACAAGAATGTAAATTGGTTGTCAAATTTGTCCTGAGGGCTACGCCAGCACAAACCCTAAAGATGATACACCTTGCGCCTTTGGGGCGGCACAGCAGTGAGGTTGCTGCCTTACAGCGCTTTCAGCATCAGAGACTCGGGTTTGAGCCCGACTATGGGTGCTGTCTGTATGGAGTTTGTACCTTCTCACCGTGACCCCGTGGGGTTTTTTCCGAGATCTTCGATTTCCTCCCACACTCCGAAGATGTGCAGGTTTGTAGGTTAATTGGCTTGGTATAAATGTAAATTGTCCCTAGTGTATGTAGGATAGTGTTAATATGCATGGATCGCTGGTCAGCGCGGACACAGTGGGCCGAAGGGTCTGTTTCTGCGCTGTATCTCTAAACGAAAGCAGCATCATGGAGCCCTCTACCTCAGTGAAGAATAAGCTAAACTGAAGCGTCTCTTCTCTCTTATTAATCAAATATTTACACAAATATTTATACCTCCAATATCCCCTTCGGAAAAACTACTCAAGAAAGAAAGCGAGTTACACTCAATGCCATTATAGGCGTCTCCCAAGTCCAGACTCTTCAACAGATCCTGGATGTGCCGGATGTGAAGTCGAGCTTCGCGGATGGTGTACGGTTCTGAAAAAGTGAAGAAGAGAGTTACTCTCTTTCCCCTGTCCCCTTCCACCCATTACCTAGCTTTCACCTCTTCTTTCCTTGTCTGGCGCCCTTTTGTCTACTTTTGACACTGATCTCCTATATCCACCTATCACTTCCCAAGCTTCGTCCCATCCCCACTCCTCTTTTCCAGCTTTCTCCCCCCCCACCCCACTTCATCAGTCTGAATAAGGGTCCAGACCCAACACGTTCCTGTCCATTCTCTCCACAGATGCTGCCTGACCAACTGAGTTCCTCTAGCACTTTGTGTTTTACCCAAAGAACTAATGGTTTCACCTACGTGTAAAATTCCGAAAGCAATATTAGTAATTCTGCTCACATACGGAGTACTAAAAATCCAGTGTGCTCTCTTACCCGAGGTTCAATTGTGCAAGAGGGAATCTGGGAAAAGTAGACTGTGAGCAGATGCTGGTGGGGGAAATGACAGCAGACTAGTGGGAGTATTTTAAGAGTTTGAAAGTGTTCACAGACAAAATATTCAAGTCAGGGTGAAAGGCAAAGATGGCAAGTTGGGATTTTGAAGGTTTAATCAGGAAATAAACGTAATCATATATCAGGAATAGACCGCTTGGATCAAGAGTTCAGAAATATTAGGTGCAGAAGAAATTAACCTCAGGGTTGAGCAAAACTTTGCCCAGTGGATCATCACCAGCCAAAACACAGTGAAAACATTCCAAACTCTACCAAGGACCTGCTAAACTGCGGGTACCACAAACACCCTTAAAATCACCAAAATAAACTGCAAAGTGAAGTGAAATGTGAGATACTATGACGTAATGATACTATGAGATAAATGTGAGATTGTCTGTGCCGACAATCACATGAAAAACCATTGACATTTTTACACCCGAACAGCATTTCTGCTATTACATTAGCATCGTTCACATTTACTTTGCACCAACATCCAGATTGATCAAAGGTCTTCCTTCAGCAACTAAAACAAACCCCACCCCACCTTCCCGCAGATATTTATAAAGTGTCCATTTAACTGGTCTCAACTCTGCCAATGGTCAACCTAGACTGTGCCAAGTTACTCCAGCACAGTGTTTTACTCAGGATTCTGGTATCTGCAGTTCCATGTGTCTCAACTATGAAGCGCTCTCTAGAGATGTTGCCTGATCCGTGTAATGTATCTATCAATTTCTGTATTTGCTTTAAATTAGCAATGTGCTGTTTTACATGCAATTTCAGAGTTTTGCATTGTCTCATTACCAATTTGGATATATAGAGAACAAACTGGAAACCAAAGATAAATACAAAATGCTGTAGTAATTAGGCGGGACAGGCAGTATTTCTGGAGAGAAAGAATGGGTGTCATTTTGGGTGGAGACACTAATGAGAGATGATGATGAGGGAATATACTTTACAACAATCCATAAATATGAAAGCCTTAAATTAGGTACATCAGCACATTATGATTCTCCAAAGCAGAGGTGACATAAAACAAAGGAAAACAAAATCCAATAACTTGCAGAAAGCCTCAGGGTGTGGGGGGAGGTGCAGAGCTCAAAGGGAGCTGGTGCTGGAGGGAGCTGCTCAGCACAAAATGAACAGAACCAGCCTCGTCAGCAGCACTGTCGCATGCCACAGTGAGACAACAATCACTTGCAAGTAATGGCACGAACACGAGAGAATTGAAGTGTCTGCAAAAAACACCTCTTCCCACATTTTGACCTGCCTCCAGCATTATTGACTCATAGCTTCTGTTCAGCAACATCAGTCAAGGGTGGCACAATTTCCACGTGTGTAATAACAGGGCTGCCAACATTGGGTGAGAGTTGGGAGTGAGAAATTGCGATTCTCAATTGGGGGGGGGGGGGGACCCATTGGTACGGAGCTTTTGCTTTTTTCAGCTTGAAATTGTGAAATCTGGTGCATACTGTATCAAGTCTTTTAACTTACACTTGAATGCAATATTTATGCTTTAAATTGGATTAGCTATGAATAAAGTTAGGCTAAATTACATTCCTAATTACATTCTACAGTAGAGCCAGGCTCTGATCAACAGTTGCAACTCACGAATGATCTTAGTATATTCATGTATGGAAATCAGATTATAATCAAACACTTGGCCCATGGTCACCAACCTGGGTCTCACTGCTCCCCTGGTACTACTCCTGACCCTGTCCCCAGTTGCATACCTTCTCTCATTCCTGACCCTGAGTCCAGCCTTACACCTGGCTCCCTATCCTATGCTGATCATAGCTGCTTACCTGCTTAGGTTTCCAGTGCTGAACACTTCCATTGTCCTAGCTTTGACTGCACACCAAGTACTATTCCAGACCTTGACTCTGGGTGCACGCTTGGCCTTGCTCCGAGCCCCTCTGCACTGACAATATATCTGGCCCACACATAAAGCCCCATATCTGACCCCCTGGACTTAATCTATTACGTTTAAGTACACAGGTGCTTATCTAATGCGGTAATCTTTTATAGGGTACTTCACAGACCAAATTTTGCAGAACAAAATTTGCTACATCTATTGGCTTCCTTGTTATCTAACATGCTAGGTACTGTGTCAAATAAGTCATCAAGTGGTTGAACTCAATTTCTCATCCATAAATTTATACTCACTCAGCTGTATAAGTATTCTGTTACCATTTCCTTCATTTTCCTAACAAACTGTCCTGAAATCATTTCCCCCCCAATATTTTCAGTGTCTTCACAGCTAGCACTGCCATTCAATATGATCATGGCTGTTCATTTAAAATCAGTACCTGTGGTGGTGGCCGGGACTGTGGCCACGTCCAACCCAAACCTAAACCCTAACCGCACTCGATATTCTGCCGTCACCTCAGTAGAGGCACACATCTCACAAATCCCAGTGCGCAAAACCTACCAAGCGGTTTCCCTAAACACTCTTTTTTTTTTTACTCTGAGGAAAAAAAGGTGTGTGTGACCACACCCATCACACCCCCCCCCCTTCGGACGGCCATGACTCGCCAGCCCGGCAAACACTCGCCAGTCTTGGCTCACCATCCGCATCTGCCCCAGCTGCTGCTTCTTCTTCCATCCCTCCCTCCCTCAGCCCCGGCTCTCCAACACCCGCAACCCATGCTGTTGATATTCATCTACCTCACCCCTGCCCAAAACTTTAATTCTCTCAATACTCAAAATACAATGGATCTGTTGAATGTACTCAGCACCTGAGCCTCAAATCCCTCCTGGGTAGAGAACTTTAAATATTTACCAGCCTCTGACTGATAAGATATCTATCGCCATCTGTAATGGCCAGCCTCTAAAGCCCTTGTCCCACTTTCCCGAGTTACTCACGAATTCTCCCGAGTTTTCCCCTTGATTCAAACTCGGAGATGCCAGCCGTAGGTACTCGGGGCTATATTTTTTTAAACTCGTGGACATTTTTCAACATGCTGAAAAAATGTCCCGACTTACCTGATGCCCCGAGTACCTACGGCTGGCATTACGAGCCGCTACGAAATATCTACGGACTCCTACGGATTCGCTACGGACTCACCACAGACATTCTCCGAGTTTGAATCAAGGGGAAAACTCGGGAGAATTTGTGAGTAACTCAGGAAGGTGGGACAGGGGCTTAACTGTGAGATTGTGACGTGTAATTCTGGGCGCCATAGTTGAGAAAAACAACATTCCTTCATCCACCCTGTCTGGTCCTGGAAGGATTTAGCACATGTCAGATAAGAGTAGGATCGCCTCGTACTCTTTTAAATTTGACAGGGCAGGCCTGATCTGCTTAATCTCTATCTGACAAACCTACAAAATACTCTACTGTACATTAAGCAAAGAGTTCTTGTTTGGATTATGTTTGGTGTAATCAGATGTGCTTATACTTGCAGCACATGTATTGGTGCATTCCCTTTAGGCATCCCGAAACCACTTACTAGTTAAATATTTAACATAGATACACAGTCGTGATATTAAATCCTAATTTATTCTTATTCACACCCTCCAACTTCCCTATATCTTGGTCCTTTACCCAATGATCAGCTCTCCACTTCACAAGTCTCTTACAAATGTACCAACTCCCATTACAAATACAGGCAGCAAATGTGTATCCAGTCTTTCTGATACTTTCCAATAAAAATTTCATGGAGGTAACCAAAATGATTCTCATTCCTGACATGGAAGATTCCATCCCTTCTTTCTAATGAAGGCACAGCCAGGATATGCATTCAATGGGTGGTGAATCAGAGGTTCCCACAAATCCCCAACATGTAAGAACTCTACTTTGATCTTTATTGAGTCACTACCAATCGTTCGTGTATCAACCAAATATCAGATAAATAAAGCTTATTGAAAATCTGAAGAGAGAACAAAGATCTTTCAACATAGCGGCACTCCTTACCTTCAACCACTCGAAAAACTGATCCATCCTTCAATCCTTCTATACTTGCCAACTCTGCAAAGTTATCCAGAATATTACCATCATGCTGAATTGAGAAGCAGGTTCGATGGCATGTGTCCTCACGTTCCATCAGAACACGGGCAATCTCTTGGACCATCTCCTGCGGAGGTAACTGCGCAAAGGTACAAGATGATTAATTACACCAAGTGATACCGACTCTTGCTTTCAACTATCAACAAGCAAACCACTTAAAATAATTGGGTGTTCATGACATTGAAAATTATAGTTAAAAAATAAACCCAGACAATTTATTGATTACTCTTTGGTGGGATAGAGATTTGCAAAACAAAATCCCCAACTATTGTTGAAACTTTTATTCACCACCAAATTACATTTTCTCAACCAGTCTCCTACTGTCTGTCCCTTCATCCAAAACCTTGTTGCCCAAACCCTGCTGTGCACACATATATATACGCTGGTCTTCACCAATCTACACTGATTGTTGGTATTGCAATGCTTCAATGATAAAATGTAACAATTAATATTTTAGTTAGTCCCATTATCTTCATTTCCTTTTGTTTGACACCTGTGAAGTTACGTTGGGACATTTTCCAGTTATGGGTCCAGAAAAATTCTGTTCATTGACAGGAGAAAAGAACCTACTTGAAGGTCGATGATGTCACTTCCTGGAAGTTGGACCTTAATATGAAATGTGTCCTGAGAAGCATCAATGTTTGTTTCGGTGCCATTGGCAGCTGTGCCTGCACTGCCTGTTGGTGGTGTCATTTTGGTGCTTGTACCATTCGGCAGAGCAACACCTCGCTCAGAATCTATAGCAAAAGAAAAATAAATACCATGAGTACTAAACCGTAAAGTAATTAGAACAGGAAACAAAGCGTGAATACATAAAGTATGTCTGCTATTTGGATTCTATAGAACTAATTTGGATCTAAGTCGGGTGTACCGCAGTCAAAATATTTTACGTTTTTCAATGTTGATGCTTGCCTGAGGGATATAATCATTCAATTTTAGTTTAGTTCAGCTGAGAGATACAGCGTGAATACAATCTGCGCTGGCCAGCAATCCCCGTACACTAGCACTATCCTACACACTGGGGAGAATTTACAATCTTTTACCAAAGCCAATGAACCTACAAACCTGTATGTCTTTGGAGTGTGGGAGGAAACGGGAGCTCCCGGAGAAAACCCACGTAGTCATAAGTAGAACGAGCAAACTCCGTACAGACAGCACCTGTAGTCAGGATCAAACTCAGGTCTCTACTGCTGCTCCACAAAAATAGCTTCTGAAATAAACTGAAATATATCGAGCTCCTGACTAAATCATGGTCCTATGGATTTCACTCCACATTAATCCCGAGGTCTCCATTGATTCAGATCAATGTCTGTCCAATTCAGCCCAGCCTTGGCATTGGAATAAGACAAGTTAAAATGCTTTAATATTCTCCTCTTAGAACATCTCACTGTACACGGCAGTTCAGGGAAGATCTAAACTGTATCATACATTTCAGTTGCACCAGCAGCAAGGTCTGGGTTCTGACTGAAATCTCAGTAATATTTGTCTTTGAGAACCTCCCCCCTTGTAAAGGCACAGGAAGTTAATTTCTTGCACCTGGACTTTCTCCAAAAATTATTAAAGTAATCCGGTTGTGAAAGGAAGGGTGAGCTGAAGTTGCAAGCTCCGCTGCAGATTAACAAGGGTTGACGTTTTTTAAATAATTTCAGCACATTCGAAGGATTCTATGAATTGTGCCACAGACAAATTTCAGGTGTTTTACAGGAGTTAATGCACGGTTTCCTATTTCAGAGCAGCTCCTGATTAAACCTGTCTGAGTAGGTGTGTCCTGGGTGGATCTGCCACACCCATACTGCAGCTACCTCTAACAAGGCTTTACAATTCAGATTCCAACCCATTTCACTTATCTAAAGTCTTCCAAAATCACAAAATGGTGTTCATTCTAACAATAAAAACAAAATTAGCACGCAACATTCTTTCCTCCTCATCTCTGCACCCTCAAAAACCAAGTGCTACTGAGGATAGCTGAGAAAACAGAGTGTATGCATTACCCAACCTCTTTTAATTTTATTTACTGAACCTGTGGGAAAGATCTTTAACTAGCTTTATCTTTGCCAGTCCTAAAGGGCCCTTAACCTGAAATGTTAACTCTGTTTATCTTTCCACAGATGCTGCCTGACCTGCTTAACAACCATTTCTCGTTCATGTTTCATGTTTCCGTGTATCAACAATTCATTTAATTTTCAACACGATCATAGCTTAATTCCTCTTCTGTGCCAGCTCCCCTTTGTCCTTAATCTTTCAAATATTTACCGAACTCCATCTTAAAAAATGTCTAACAATTTGACTTCCACCACTCTCTGGGGAGAGAATTTCAGCGAGTCATCACCCTCCAAGAGAACTTATACACACCTGTTTTAAATGACGACTCCTTTTCTTGTAATATACCATCTTGTTAAACTTTCTCACACTGCTCTTGATGTTGGCTACAGGAACTCCCCACAGAGGATTTAAAGTAATAAAATGCTGTTGGGAATGACAGGAGTCTTCCAACCAAAATGTTGTTTTATTATTAAGACACACACACAAACCAGCAACCATGAAACTATGGTCGGTATGTATAGAATTGGTATGTATCCAGGAACTTACATGATAGAAGATAAAGTTCTGACTAGTTTAGTTTATTATTGTTGTGCATACCAAAATACAATGAAGAGATTTAGTTTGCAGGCTATCTAGTCAAAGACTAGAATCTGGAGCTCTTCTGTCTGATGCAACTCCTGACTCAACAGCACAGAAAGCCTTGGGAAGGTTAGAAAGTGTAGATATGAGATTAACAAATAAATTAGAAAACCAAGACGATGCATGACGTAAAATCAAGTAGCAGCAAAATGTTTTGTAAATATATGAAAGGACAATGGATAAAAGTAAAATGTCCTATTGAGCAGGTGGAAGGTGTGTTAAATTTGAAATTAATACTTTGCAGCTATATTCATGTCAAAGGGAGATTAAACCAACATTGATATTGAGAAGGAAGAATGTGAAACATTGATAGTTTTAAATTCAGAGGACATTTCATAGGTTGCAATATGGACCCATCTTTCTGGAATAGCATCAGACAGTTGCATGTGACATTGACCTGTGAGACAGAGGGAGGTACCCTTGACAGCAAACAAGTTGCAACACCATTAGTCTGTATTCGAGTGAGGAAGGGTGGAGGAAAGGTGGAGTCCTGATAAGTCATCGGTTAAAGAGAAAGGAAGGGAGGAGAGAATTATGTTATTGTCTGGTTGTCGATGTTTTGGAGAGGAGAATTGATTCCCATGAGGTCAATGTTGCAGGCTAAGGTAGTGCATGGCTGTATATGGAGAATTCAACATACATTGAGACGCGGCAGTATCACCTCTTACATTACTCCATGTTTCACTGTACATCACTCATGTTCCTTTAAGCACTGGGCATGCTTAGCCTTCTTCAGATACTTGACATCATAGTTCAAATGGCTATCTCATCTCGCAGGTAAAACTCGTCCTCTCGTAGCAGAGGAGGCTGTCAGAGTTCCCTTCCCTTCTCCGGTCAGCAAGTAATGGATGGCAGGAGAAACATGGCACTGATGCACAGATGGAAGAAATCATAAAAGACTGCATGTTTTACAGGATTTTTCTGGCTAATATTGTTAAATTGTCTCAACAACATTTTCTACAGCCATAGAGCAATGAACAGGTTGTATAGTCAGAAAAGAGTTTAAATTGAGACTTAATGTAACAATTTTAGCTTGGCAAATTTTGTAAAACATTGCAGTCTTTTCTGATTACTTCCACCTGTGCATCAGTGCCACCCCCTCCTGCCATCCATTACTTGCAACCAGAGCAGGGTGAAGGGAAGCGATCTCTCTGACAATCTCTTCTTTGTGAAAGCCAGTCAAGTCTGATCGATCTAACTCATCCATGCCGACTAAGATGCTCCATCTACACTGGTCCCACCGACCCACATTTGGCCAATATATCCCTCTAAACCTTTCCTACCCATGTACCTCTCCAAATGTTGGTATTGTGTCTGCCTCAATTACATCCTCTGGCAGCTCATTCCATGCATCCACCAGCCTCTAAATGATTACATTGGTTATACTTTACTTCTGGAATGTGATCTGATAAATTGTAAACAGTTCCTAACCACAAATGTAAGCATCTTTCAAAATTTAAACACATCATATATCAAATACAATATAATTAACCCAATACCAACACCATTTTCTGTGATTTATTTGAATCAGTTTCCAGCATCAAAACTGTCGTTCCCTTTTAATCACTTTAGCTTTGTAAATCTTAATGACAACTTGGTTTCCATCAGGATTTCATTCTTGCAAACGATGATACCAAGCAATATTTAGAGTATGTAAATCACATCAGAAAATTCCACTACAAAATAAACTGACAATCAGGGCAAGATTAATGGTGACAAAAGGTGTTTTACTGCAGCAGTTTGTTAAACTCATCAATACAGTTAAAACACTGATCATCCAGAAGTTTTGTGACTTTGGTGGTGCCAGACTTTCCAGACCATTAAATGTTAACACCCCAATATTTACTTGCGCAAGAGTATTGTAGTTACTTATGCAGTGAACCAGTCCAGTTTCAGAAGGGGTTCGGCCCGAAACGTTGCCTATTTTCTTTGCTCCATAGATGCTGCTGCACCCGCTGAGTTTCTCCACATTTTTTGTGTACCTTCAGTTTCAAGGGACTGTTGGGAGGAACTACAGTTGCTGGTTTAAACCAAAGATAGACTCAAAATGCTGGAGTAACTCAGCAGGACAAGTCAAGTCAAGTTTATTTGTCACATACATATACAAGATGTGCAGTGAAATGAAAGTGGCAATGCCTGCGGATTGTGCAAAAAACAATATGTAACAGAATCAACATTTACATATTTTTTTTTTAAAAAGCAATTTTAAAAAGACACAACACAACAGTAAATTGATACAGTACGTTAGTCCCTGGTGAGATAAGAGTTTACAGTCCAAATGGCCTGTGGGAAGAAACTCCGTCTCATCCTCTCTGTTTTCACAGCATGACAGCAGAGGCGTTTGCCTGGCCGTAGCAGCTGGAACAGTCCGTTGCTGGGGTGGTAGGGGTCTCCCATAATGTTGCTGGCTCTGCACCTTCTGATGTATAGTTCCTGCAGGGGGGCGAGTGTAGTTCCCATAGTGCGTTCGGCAGGCAGCATCTCTGGAGAGAAGGAATGGGTGACGTTTCGGGTTGAGACCCTTCTTCGGACTCAGAAGGGTCTCGATCCAAAACGTCGCCCGTCCCTTCTCTCCAGAGATGCTGCCTGTCCCGGTGAGTTACTCCAGTATTGTATCTGCAGTTTAAAGGGAGGACAGGAACCGGGGCCCAGGTAAGTGTACATACATCACCTGATGAGCCAGATATCAAAACATTAGGATTTCCAAATTGCTGGATGATAGTTTATAGGTGTTTTAGTGCAAATTGTCTCTACAAGGAGCAAATTCAAGTGAATCATGTCAGGTAGATAATCCAAAAACAGGGGGAGCAAAACTGCTCCGGTTCGCGTGAATAAAAGCATGGTGGAGCCAGTATTGTTTCTGTTGCTTAAACACAATGTTCCACAATTCCATTCAGCCTGAACGATGCACAACCAACCCCTAACCTGATATCTGGTACACACCCTTTCTTCGGTATGAGTCACTTTGATCAGTTTAAGGCGCAAATATGGCAATCTGCCCCTCCCTTAGTATGCGAGACATGCTGTGGAACGTGCTGCACAAATGCCGTTTCAGGTACAAGCTCATCTTTAATAATGCCCATTAAACTCCCAGAATCTCTCTGGTTTACGTTAGTTTCTACCCATATCAAAATAAACCCCCCTAGTCTGTATCCGCCGAGCTTTTCTAAAGAACTGGTTGTTTTTTAGATTCGTTGTTTTAACTCTCATGTCATAGCTTTAAGGGATTTTTCAGAGTTGCATTAGCAAAGTTCCCAACTCGGCGGCTCATTGAGTCTTCAATTATTCCCTTTGCTTATCTCTATCCCAGTCCCTCCCTCCCTCCCTCTCCAGAATCCGTCACCACAGTACTCGACACCGCCCTGTTGATAATTAATTTATTGCATTCCCAAACTTTCATTCACACTGGATGTTTTCGGCCCTCTTTTCATACAACACCGGATCTGAATCCTCACCTGCCCAGTTGTCTGCAGTCTCCTTCCCGGGGTGGTTGCTCGCTGCACTCCCAATTTCAGTCCCCGCACCTTTACTCACCATCCTTAATTTAAAATAAAACTGCCCACGCCGCGTACAGGTAACTCACGTCGCCTTTCCGCCCAGCTGTTACGTCAGGCAGGAGGCTAACGCCCAGTTCTTCAATATGGCCATTTCCCTACGAAAAGTTGGTGTACCGGTCGGGGCGCCTTCCAGAGTGATCTGTTTTAACTGCTGAAGCGCCAATAGAGTTGTAGGATAAATCCAAGGGCAGAATGAGGTTGATTCTAGAGGAAACAATATCATATTGTAAAACGTTTAAACAAATTAAATAGGGAGAAGTTTAACAAATAAAAAGATCCAGAAAATGACATTACCAAATCTTGGCTTTGATTTGAACTTATGCCTTGTGCCTAAAATTACTCAGTTCTGTCCATTTCTCTCATAGATGCTGTTTGACCCACCAAGTTCGTCCAGCACTTTGTATTTTGCTCAAGATTCCGGAATCTGTAGTTTCTTGTGTTTCCCTTATATTTCATTTACTTGTCACTGTCCTAGTTTAAAAAAAATAAATGCAGCATATCGTACTTGTTCGAGTTAGATTCTATCTGCCATTCCTTGGCCACTTTCGTAATTGTCATTTTGGAACCAGCACTATGTATTTTTTACATAAACATCCATCACATAGCTGCTCAAGATTCCGGCATCTGTAGTTTAAAGCCACGCCGGGTCTTCGCACACCGGGTCTTGTGTTAGAGACCCCGGCGTGCGCTCCAGAGTCCCGCGGCCATATTTCATTTACTTGCCTTCGACCCCGCAACTGTCCCGTAGTTTCCTCCCTCCAAAAAAAGTAAATGCAGCAGCATCGTACTTGTCCAAGTTAGATTCTATCTGCCATTCCTTGGCCCACTTCTATAATTCATCTGTCCTGCTATAATCTCAGATACCCTTCTTCACTGTCCACTACACCACCAATTTAGACGTCATTCACAAACTAACTAAGGGTCTCGACCCGAAACGTCACCCATTCCTTCTCTGCAGAGATGCTGCCTGTCCCAGAGTTACTCCAGCATTTTGTGTCTATCTTTCTAACCAAACACATTGTTATTCAAATCAATAATATAGATGACCAATGAATCGTTTTTAAATACAGGAGAGGTGCCGGAAGACTGGAGGGTGGCAAATGTTGTGCCTTTATTCGAGAAGGGCTGCAGGGAAAATGCTGGGAACTATAGGCCAGTGAGTTTAACATCTGTAGTTGGAACGTTACTAGAGGGTATTCTGAGGGATAGGATATATAGGTATTTAGATGGACAAGGGCTGATTAGGGATAGTCAGCATGGTTTTACATGTGGGAGGTCATGCTTACAAATCTGATTGAGTTTTTTGAAGATGTGATCAATGAGGGCAGAGCTGTAGATGTTGTATATATGAACTTCATTAAAGCATTCGACAAGGTTCCTCATGGTAGGCTGCTCTGGAAGATTAGATCGATTGGGATCCAAGGAGAGATAGCTGAATGGATAGAAACTTGGCTTCATGGAAGGAAGCAGAGAGTGATGGTAGAGGGTTGCTTCTCGGACTGGAGAACTGTGACTAGTGGTATACCTCAGGGTTTGGTGCTGGGCCAGGTACTATTTGTCATCTATATCAATGATTTGGATGGGAACAAACAGGCAAGATTTGCAAGTTTGCAGATGATCTAAAAGGGTGTGGTTTTGCAGATAGTGAAGATGGTCGTGAAAAATTGCAGCAGGATCTGGATCGATTGGCCAAGTGGGCTGAGGAATGTTTGATGTAGAAAAATGTGTGGTTTTGCATTTTGGGAAGTCTAACATGGGCAGGGTCTACACAGTGAATGGTAGGGCTCTGGGTAGTGTTGTAGAGCTGAGGGATCTAGGAGCGCAAGTGCATAGTTCTCTGAAGGTGGAGTGGCAGGTAGATCGAGTGGTCAAAAAGGCTTTTGGCACATTGGTCTTCATCAGCCAGAGTATTGAGTTTAGAAGTTGGGAGGTGATGTTGCAGTTGTATAAGATGTTGCTGAGGCCACATGTAGAGTATTGTGTTCAGTTCTCGGCACGGTGTTATAGGAAAGATGTTGTCAAGCTGGTAAGGATACAGAGAAGATTTACGAGGATGTTGCCAGGACTAGAGGGTCTGAGCAAAAGGCAGAGGTCATAAGGAATAGGAGAAGAATTAGGCCATTCAGCCCATCAAGTCTACTACGCCATTCAATCATGGCTGATCTATCTCTCCCTCCTAACCCCATTTTCCTGCCTTCTCCCCATGACCTCTGACACCTGTACTAATCAAGAATCTATCTATCTCTGCCTTAAAAATATCCATAGACGGCCTCTAGAGCCTTCTCTAGCACAGAATTCCAAAGATTCGCCACCCTCCGACTAAATAAATTTCTCATCTCCTTCCCAAACGAACGTTCTTTAATTCTGAGGCAATGACCTCTAGTGCTAGACTACTCCACCAGTGGAAACATCCTCTCCACATCCACTCTATCTAAGCCTTTCACTGTTATGTATGTTTCAATGAGGTCACTGCTCATTCTTCTAAACTCCAGCGAGTACAGACCTAGTGCCGATGCTCATCATAGGATCATTCGTGTAAACCTCTGAACCCTCTCCAGAACTAGCACACCCTTCCTCTGATATGGTGCCCAAAATTGCTCACAATATTCCAAATGCGGTCTTATCAGCACCTGATAGAGCCTCGACATTACATCCTTGTAGAGGTTGAGTAAGCTGGGACTCTATTCCTTGGTGCGCAGGAGGGTGAGGGGTGATCTTTTTGAGGTGTATAAGATCATGAGAGGAAATGATCGGGTAGATGCACAGAGTAGGTGAATTGAGAACCAGAGCACATAGGTTTAAGGTGAAGGGGAAAAGATTTAATAGGAATCTGAGGGGTAACTTTTTCACACAAAGGTGGTGAATGTATGGAACAAGCTGCCACAGTAGGTGGTTGGGCGGGGACTATCCCAATGTTTAAGAAACAGTTAGACAGGTACATGGATGGAATGGGTTTGGGAGGGATATGGACAAAATGCTAGCAGGTGGGACGAGTGTGGTTGGGACATGTTGGCCAGTGGGCAGGTTGGGCCGAAGGGCCTGTTTCCATACTGTATGACTCTAACTCTCCAAGCAGCAGTGGATCTAGTACCGTTCCCTGCAGCATACCACAGGCCACACTCTAAGCATCAGTACAAGTGACCTATAACAGCCAATTCTAAGGTTACACACCATGGATGACCAATCTACAATGTTATAACTGTTACTTCTTAACCAAGCTGAGATGACCTCCATGGCCCTGGTCAGTATCTGATCATAACAAAACATCCTTTCGATTCAAGCAGTCAACCTTGAACCTTGCATTCCTTCAAAGATCATTTGTAATGAACAGACTAGTTATTATGAGTGGCCTATATTTCATCCAGTGAATATATTGGTTCCCAAAGCTGTAATTTCTACTTTCATTCCGGCTGAGGTTAATTGCTGCAGGAACAAACCCATGGCATCTTTATGTCTTTATACCCTTGAAGCTATTGCATCGCCTGCTTATTTGTTGTCAACTTAAGTATTTTGTATGTATTTCCATCTGTTTGTTCTTATTTGAACAGCTAAGCCTTCTGGCTCATTTACAGAAACCGGATCCGACTTGTTTAATAGGACAAGGACACTTGTTCTTTTATAACATATTTACCAGCTGCATCAATGTCCCATGTGCTATAAAAATATAACCTTACAGCTGGAAGCACTAAATACTGCTATGCTGGAGGTGGCTCCGGCAGTTTGTGTCATATCCGTAATTCCCCAGAGAATTACAGAGCATGATCTTCCAAATTCAGCAAAGATAAATGAGCTGGCTGGTACATAAAATAGAATTTGGCAAATTTAACACCCAAAACCAGGTGGGAAAGCAACTTAAATTTCTTACCAGTACATATCGCTAAATTAACAAACTTTTTCTGCTTGTCCTGCCATTTTCTTACGTACATTGTTCTGGTCCAGGACTCCTTTGCTTGATATAGTGTTCGAAACACTGGTCCATAGTGACTGGTTGTTGCATTTTGCAGATATTCAGCAAAAAAAAAGTTATGAATCATAAATTGTTATCTAATATTTAACATGTCATAATCAGAATCAGAATAACTGACCTTTTCCCCAGAATTTTGTTGAAATCAGGAATGAATGGCACACCAGAAAATAAAAGATATGGAACTGAAATAGAAAATGAATATGTTGGAAACACTCAGCAGGGCTGCAGCAGATTTATACAGCACAGAAGCAGGCACTTCGGCCCACGTCAATCCTAATCCCCGCACTTGCTCCTCAGCTTTCTATGCCTCAGCAATTCAAGTGCTTGTCCACGTATCTTTTTAAAGGTTGCGGGTGTACCTACATCAACCACCTTCTGAAGGGGTGCATTCCAGATTGCAACCACCCTTGGGGAAAAAAAAAACTAAGATTCTTCTTACACCTTACCTTAAATGTATGCTGTCTGGTTTGAGATATATCCATAACGATGACTAGTGTATCATGTTGGCGGTGAGTGACAAATAGATCCAGAAATGTTGAGAGGCCAAAAAGAGGTCCAAATGAGTCATGAATTCTGGAGGCCCTTGAACACTGAATTTTAGTGCATATCCGAATCTTATTTACGCATCCCCAGTTTACATGTTCACAGCTGCTTTAAATTGTCTTGTCCCCAAGATTTGGAATTTCCTCCTTACCAACTCTACTCATCTCTTCTTCCCAGAGAAACACCTTTAAATCCAACTCTTTAATGATGTTTTGATCATCTGTCTTCATATATGTGGGGTACCGCAAGGCTCAGTGCTGGGACCCCAGCTATTTCAATATATATTAATGATCTGGATGAGGGAATTGAAGGCAATATCTCCAAGTTTGCGGATGACACTAAGCTGGGGGGCAGTGTTAGCTGTGAGGAGGATGCTAGGAGACTGCAAGGTGACTTGGATAGGCTGGGTGAGTGGGCAAATGTTTGGCAGATGCAGTATAATGTGGATAAATGTGAGGTTATCCATTTTGGTGGCAAAAACGGGAAAGCAGACTATTATCTAAATGGTGGCCGATTGGGAAAGGGGGAGATGCAGCGAGACCTAGGTGTCATGGTACACCAGTCATTGAAGGTGGGCATGCAGGTGCAGCAGGCAGTAAAGAAAGCGAATGGTATGTTAGCTTTCATTGCAAAAGGATTTGAGTATAGGAGCAGGTAGGTTCTACTGCAGTTGTACAGGGTCTTGGTGAGACCACACCTGGAGTATTGCGTACAGTTTTGGTCTCCAAATCTGAGGAAGGACATTATTGCCATAGAGGGAGTGCAGAGACGGTTCACCAGACTGATTCCTGGGATGTCACGACTGTCTTATGAAGAAAGACTGGATAGACTTGGTTTATACTCTCTAGAATTTAGAAGATTGAGAGGGGATCTTATAGAAACTTACAAAATTCTTAAGGGGTTGGACAGGCTAGATGCAGGAAGATTGTTCCCGATGTTAGGGAAGTCCAGGACAAGGGGTCACAGCTTAAGGATAAGGGGGAAATCCTTTAAAACCGAGATGAGAAGAACTTTTTTCACACAGAGAGTGGTGAATCTCTGGAACTCTCTGCCACAGAGGGTAGTTGAGGCCAGTTCATTGGCTATATTTAAGAGGGAGTTAGATGTGGCCCTTGTGGCCAAGGGGATCAGGGGGTATGGAGAGAAGGCAGGTATGGGATACTGAGTTGGATGATCAGCCATGATCATATTGAATGACGGTGCAGGCTCGAAGGGCCGAATGGCCTACTCCTGCACCTAATTTCTATGTTTCTATGTTTCTATATCCTTAAGTGCATCAGTGTCAATCTATGTCTAATAAGCAGAGCACTGGGACATTTATAAACTTATTATCGCAAGTTGACCTTGCAGACTTTGTTGTCAAGAAAACCATTGCAGTTGATTACTGGTGAAGTGGAAAGCACCGGGTCTTCAACGTGGCTGCAGAATGCAGCGTCCTTGGGCCAATAGATGTATCAACATAAAACTTGGGATTAACATGCTGCACGCTGTCGGTTGGAAACATCACTTACTGTTGATCTCCGAGTCACACCTGCCACACCTGCTTCAATAATAAAGGAGATTCAAGGAACATTATAAACTAAGCAGTAGAGATTCATTCACATGTGGTACTGCAAAATTAATGTCTTAGATTAGTTTATCAGATACACAATGCATGCTAATTTTATTGGCAGCAGTTGTAACTAAAGGTCAGGCGTTGCATATAATGGGCATGTGATCCGATACTGCCAAGTGGGCCTGTCCCACTTAGGCGACTCATTAGGCGACTGCCAGGGACTAGTTTTAATGGAATTCACCTACGATACCTGGCAACAACTTACGACAGCACCTATGACAATACGTCAACCTACGACAGCAAATGTTGAAAATTTTGCGGCAGTCGCCTGTAGTCACCCAAAATATCGCCCAAGAGAGACAGGTCCATAAGGCTATACCGTATGTTTTAGAGAACTCACTCCTAGTTGAAAGTTTTCACAAACAAAGCGTGTCCTTTTTGTGCTCAGTTCAAATGAAGAATTAAGCAGCACAGGGAAACAAATATAATTAAAGATCAGAAAAACAATATTGACACAGGGCATGACTAAAGCACGGACTATACATGTCATTAACTTGCTAGAAAAGGAAAGTTGAAGAAACGTTATTTGATTAGCTGGCTCATAAATAACGTCCAAAAGGCATTTAGCTTGTTTAAATGTTATCTTTAGCTAGCATTGCAATAAATTCCATTTTGTTGTCTGCTGATCTTCAGTAAAATATCTTTATTTTCTCTATCATTGGGGTTTATTTCATGAGATCTTATGCTGATTATTGTCATCTTTAGTTTTACTGGGGATGAAAATGATCTACCAAGGGAGAGACAAAGTGGCAGTGGAGGACTATGAGGAGATTACGTTCTGCACCCGTTGAATGCTAGAGTTACAGGAACCAACAAACCAGTATAGAGGTATTCCAAGGTTTTTGTACCCAAAACAGTAATTAGTCTGGTTGCATTTGTAAATGAGAATGATTACCCCTTTCAGAATACCACATTAAATTGGTCAGCGATGTGGAATTTGCTTCCTCAGTATTCAATAACGTCTGGAGAATAGCAAGTCGAGACAGCTTATCCAAATAGTTTAACTAAAGCCCAAGGCTGTTGTTACAAGTAGGTCAGGGTCTGTAGTCAATGATTATATATTCAAAAAGAGCTAATATGCATCCTTTCCACCACTGAAATGTTATACAATGAACATTTGGTGACAATGGGTGAAATGCTCAAAATATTTCTGATCTCAACTAGTCATCAAAAAATCGATGTTGACTTCATGTTCCTCTAAATGATAGGATAAATGGCCAGTTGCAGTACATTATCACTGAAGTTCAAACATGTTTATCTCTTAGTTAAGTCCTATCAGTTTGATGCAATTCTCCAGTTGGGATCCCAAGAAACCCTGTTGCAATTCTTCCTTTTGCATGAGTTATCATCCTTACTTTCTTCATTATCATTCTGAATAGGAATTACTTCCCAAATAGAAGAAAGAATGTTTATTTAAAATGGAAGGACACCGAAATCCAACAAAACGGCTCCTTGAAAATGCCATATCAAGAATATGCGAGCTTGGATAGTCAAGAAACTTAGAACCAAATGAGAGAAGTGTATTTTTTTTGATATTATGCTAAAGAGGCTCATCTCGATCAAACAACTGTATCTTTAGTTTATAATCAGTATTTTCAGCTAGTGATCCTGATAAATAAATAAATGTTCCATTGCAATGCCACAGCTTTAATGAATGTTTAAAACTCAGTTGTAAAATGACAACATCGATTGGAAGGTCAGCATATATTGACCATCCCAGCTTCACCTCACAAAGGAACCATCATGTGTACCGAGGTACAGTGAAAAGCTTTGAAGGATGAAAGTCAGGGTGGCGTGTGACTAGAAGAATTTGCAAGTGATGAAGTTTCTCCAGCTTCTAGAAAATTCTCATCCTGTGTTTGAATCACCTATTGGCAATGATTCCAAAACTATTTTCATTCCAACGCTTTCCATTAATTTTTCTAGCATATACTGCAAGAGAATCGTCCAGCTCAAAAACAGCCACTTCAGCCCACCCTGTCCAAGCCAACCATCAAGTGCTCATCTATATTGTAGGAAGGAACTGCAGATGCTGGTTTACATTGATGATAGACACAAAATGCTGGAATAACTCAGTAGGACAGGCGGCATCTCTAGATAGAAGGAATGGATCTACACATCTATAATAATCGAATTTGCCAGCATTTGATCTTCCTGTAAGGACTCCATCCCCTACTCCCAATTCATCCGACTACACCGCATCTGCACCCAGGATGAGGTATTCCACACCAGGGCATCGGAGATGTCTTCACTTTTCAGGGAACGGGGGTTCCCCTCTTCTACCATAGATGAGGCTCTCACCAGGGTCTCTTCTATACGCCGTGACTCTGCTCTCACTCCCCATCCCCCCCCTCATTCATGACAAAGGCAGGGTGCCCCTTGTCCTTCACCTTCCACCCTACCAGCCATCACATACAACAAATAATCCTCCGACATTTTCGCCACCTCCAACGTGATCTCACCACTTGTCACATCTTCCCATTTCCTCCCCCGTCTGCTTTCTGCAGAGACCGCTCCCTCCATAACTCCTTGGTCAATTCGTCCCTTCCTACCCGAACCACCCCCTCTCAGGGCACTTTTCCATGCAACCTCAAGAAATGCTACACTTGTCGCTTTACCTCCTCCCTTGACTCCATTCAAGAACGCAAACAGTCTTTCCAGGTGTGGCAAAGGTTCACCTGCACCTCCTCCAACCTCATCTATTGCATCCACTGCTCTAGATGACAGCTGCTCTACATCAGTGAGACCAAGGGTAGGCTTGGCGATCGCTTCGCCGAACACCTCCACTCACTTCGCAATAACCAACCTGGTGGCTCAGCACTTCAACTCCCCTTCCCGAATCTGACCTTTCTGTCCTGGGCCTCCTCCATGGCCAGAGTGAGTCTCACCGTAAATTGGAGGAGCAGCACCTCATATTTCACTTGGGCAGTTTGCACCCCAAAGGTATGAACATTGACTTCTCTAATTTCAGGTAGTCCTTACTTTCTCTTCCCCTTCTCAGCTCTCCCTCAGCCCACTAGCTCCACCTATTCCTTTCTTCTTCCCGCCCTCCCTCCCCCACCCTCACATCAGTCTGAAGGATATTGACCCGAAACGCTGCCTATTTCCTTCGCTCCATAGATGCTGCCTCACCTGCTGAGTTTCTCCAGCATTTTTGTCTACCTTTGATCCACAGTGTTTTATGCCTTGGCAATCAATAAGGGAATCCAAATTAATTCATTGCTGTTACAGCTCAAATGGTCAGAGACAATTTTCTGATGAAAGACCAACTCTCATTATACAGTCTCTTGCCTGCCCTTCAAAGGTTTCAAATGTATTTTGTCATGTGTACCAATTACGATACAATGATATGTGAATTACCATATGAGATACCTTATGAGGTGAATGTAACAATTCACTACAGGAGTATGAGTTAACAATTTAGTTTCCCTTCATAAATACATGTGCAATAATATGACATAATTTCAGCATCGTAAATTAAAATAATTATTGGCATTGAATCAAATGATTTGGCTCGTGTTTTATATGCTAAAGTAAATATTTGAACTTTGATTTAGGTAAAACCCTTGAAGCAGGAACACAGATGCATTTAGGAGGAGGTTTTATGAAGGAAGGAGGAAACAGAGGAATCTAGAATAGCTGATTCAAGTGGGAGTACGGTTGTATGGCCGTAAACCATGGCACAGACCAGAAATAAAGAACACTAGAAGCACTCAGAGTAACCAACATCAGCGCGCAGTGAAACCGAGTAGACGTTTCAGGGCAAGAACGCTTTATCAGAATGGAACAATGAGAAAAGCAATGATGTTTATTCACATTTTTACTTCCAATAAAGGTTTTAGACATGAAATATCAATGCTGGGTGTCCCTTCCCCGGGTACTTCCAGCAACCATCGCTTTGGATTTCCCAACATCTGCGGCTTCCTACATAGCTGATTCAACGATGTCTGCAATGTGTGAAGGATAGCAAATATTCAGTTTAGAATATCTTAGAAGAGAAATTAACTGGCTAAGGAACGTCTGGACAAAATATGACTATGTTAATCAGAATCATCAAACTTAATAGCAAACTGAATCTGAAAATGTACTCATGAAACAACCTCCAGCAAAATAAATTATAAACAATATTCTATTTTAATGGCTTGCACGGACCCAACCCATGTTGTAAATTACAGCACTACAAGATTCTGTGCCTATATTTCTTGAAAAGTTTGGCAAGCAGGTAATTATCTTGGTGTTCTGTGTGACTTAACAGATCTTTAATTTCCTTGGCCTAGTTACACATTTTGTAGTCACACGTTCCAAAAACTTTCTCAGTGCTTTTCGATCATTTGGATCTGAATTCTGCAGTTCCCTCTTGAGTGTTTCAATGTCCACAGACTTCAGGAATGCAGCAAAGCCATCGGAGGCATTGCCATAATGCTCCTGGTAAGTGCTTGGATTTTTCCTGTTCTCCTGATTTCTAATGTGAGCGTATGTCACAGCTGGAGTTATGCCTTTTGGAGGAATATCTCTTACGGCATTGCTACCATAACGAGAAGTGTCAACCATGAAGTCCTTGTTTAACTGAGGCAAACGATATCGATCTCGGAATTCTGTGATAAGTGGATGAGGGATTTCTTTCTCCGGCTCAACTGATCTGGGAAGAATAGTCTTCGGTGTTTGCCGTTTATACCCTGCTGAAAATTTATCCTGATATTCAGTGGAATAATCCCCACCAAGTATTTCACTTATCTCTTTTTCAGTTGGATGTCTGTCCCAGTACATGACAGGAGTAGGCACCCTTTTGATCTCTTTTTGTTTTACATGATGCACCATAAATATTTCATCAGGGTGGGGTATATTTCTAGTCTGTTCATACCAAGCACCCCTGCGGAAAGATTCAAGTTTCGAATGGGTCGGAGAATCATAGTCCAGCGCGTAGATTGACTTGAATGGATTAAACGTTGGTGTGACCAGTGGACAATCTAGTTTCTCCTTCAGCCCAATCCTTCCTCCATTATTTTTCTTGATGTGTTGCATTGTCTTTATCAAAATGGTATGGAACTTCCCTTTCTAACTTTCTGCATCACTACCAGATGGGTTCTTATAGTTCATTGTTAACTTTATCTGCCCGATCACTTGCTCTGGATCTGGAGAGGCTTCTCAGTAATGATTGTTGCTTTTTCAGGCAGCATTTTAAATATCATGGGTGTGCAATGAACTAAATAATTGTGACATCACAACAATGGAGTTGTGTCATGACAACACCAGAGGCTGACAGGTACCTACCAATTTATTGAAAATAATAGGTGATTATGTTCTGAAAAACATTTAAGAGGCTCAAAATGGCTTTCTCTGATTAGTAAAACAATTCGATAATAGGTGGAATTTTATCCCTGTGAGGGACTACTGATCTGAAAATATCTTCATAATTGGTAAGTAGAAGGATCCAGGTTATAAATTACCCATCAGTGTGAAAGATACATATTTTATTCACATCTACATTTCAAATAAAATCAGCATAATATGATTACTGGCGTAGATTTTTTGAAATCAGACAAAAAATGTCTTCAATTATTTTAATACTTTCTTGATACCAAAATGTGACAAAATCAATTTAAACACACAAATGTCCATATATGTTTCGAAATTGGACCGATTTGCCCCCATTTCTGTGCATATTAGAGAGCCAGCATCCATTTGCATGCCAATTAGTAACCAATCAGAAATTAGTCCATGCACTATTTCCCTGAGATGCATTCCTTATGTCAGGTGTGCATCTGCGGCCATCAATATACCTGATCTTAATTTCCAACTTTAGCAGCGTGAATTGGAGTTTCTGGGTGAACTCGATGAACTTCCCTATTCTATCACAGGAGACAAGGAATATACTGCACTGTTCCATTGCATAGATGTCAGTTTATAGGGACACCGCCACACTGACTCCAGCTTCATTGCAATGGAATCTTTAAGTAGATGATCTTTCCATTGTCTCACACTATGCTTCTCCCTGCTGCATCGGGGTAGAAAAGTATTATACTTGCGCAAGTTTGATTTCATCTTCCTTATTTCAATGAAAAGCATCTCTCAGTGAGATTGCTAATAATACTGGCTTCCCACAAGAGCAAAGAGCAACTGACTGTGGTCCTTTGTCCTCAAGGACTGAATAACCTAAATTTTACATTAACAGGAAGATTATCACTTCCTTAATGTTTGAATCATTCAACAATATTTCCGATGCCAAATATAATGTTTCTAGGAACCACCAGCAATGCTTTCATCGTTTAATGTTTGAACTACCTCTTCCTTTCAATGACCAGCACAGTTCAGGGTAATAGATCTTGGGGGAGAAAGAGTACCATGTACATCCTGGCTTTTCACTCCACTGTGCTCTTGTAACTGCAGAGCCTTGCTACAATTCAAGCCACCAAAGTACTCAAATGAGTTGTAGAAAATACAATTTGGATTAATGAAAATTGGGTGCTGGTGCCTGCTGCACTGTACAGTATACATCAATCTGGTGAATCAACTGGGCTTATATTCACTGGAATTTAGAAGGATGAGAGGGTATCTTATAGAAGCATACAAAGTTATTAAGGGATTGGACAGGCTAGTTGCAGGAAAAATGTTCCCCATGTTGGGAGAGTCCAAAACCAGGAATCACAGTTAAAGAATAAGGGGTAGGCCATTTAGGACTGAGATGAAGAAAACTTTTCCACCCAGAGAGTTGTGAATCTGTGGAATTCTCTGCAACAGAAGGTAGCGGAGGCCAATTCATTGGATGTATTTAAGAGAGTTGGGTATAGCTAGTGGGGCTACGGGAATCAAGGGATATGGGGAAAAAGCAGGAACGGGGTGCTGATTCTGGACAATCAACCACGATCATATTAAATGACGGTGCTGGCTCAAAGGGATGAATGGCCTACTCCTGCACCTATTCTATGTATTATATCAGTTTCTATGTAATTCATTTCATTGCTGTGCACTGCACATTCTAGCCATCCAGATATAGGTTCAAGAAGAATAAAGTCAGGAACACCTGAAGCCTGAGGAATCTGAGGCGCAGCCTGAGCAGCCATGGGAAGAAGTGTACGACTAAGGACATGGCCCAGCTCCACGCTCACAACAGTGTAGATGAACAATGATTGCAATGGCATAAGAGAATCCCCATAGGCAGACAAATCTTATCAAGTGCCTGCAAAATAAGACATCTATCCACACAATGTGACCCATGACATAATACAATCTTTAACAACCTTTTAATCTATCCACTTGATTGATTATTTGCGTCAGTATAGAAGAGCCATCCTAACCACTTTCAATTCCTTTACCTTGATGTAAACATATGAACAAAAACTAGGAGCCGGAGAAAGCTACAGTTGAGGTCTTTGCAAGCTCATTAAACAAACATTAACCCCATTTTGCTCTCCACATTTGCTGCCCAACCTGGGGTTTTCCACCATTTTTTGTTTTTACATTATTATCCCTCATAATCTCTACAGATCCATCAGCACTGATCATTACACGTTAATGAAAGAACCCGATTTAAACATTGAAATGGTTATCAAATCTGTCTTTCCTAATGAGTATCCAGCTAAAAGATCATTGACCCATGCACAAGATGCACTTCTCTTGGATACTCTCTGAAGATCTAGCTTGGTTGAAGGTTGGGTTATTGACCTTGCCTAAAAGAATGCAAATGAATAAATGCTAAATGTCCCATAGCACCTTTGAAGTGGATAAAGAGTGAGCAGAACGACTACTTCATAATGATTTCAGAAGCCACGATGGCATCATTAGCATTACGATGGTATCACAATCAGAGTTCCCCAAGTGTTTGCAATTATAGTAATGATACAACCTCACAGTGCAGGTTCTTTTTCATTTTCAATTGTCTTCTGCTGAAAGTGTACCAACTTACCTGTGTGGAGAAATTCTGATGTTCCACGGTTTCTCAGATCAAACACCGAAGGCAGCCTGAGACCAGCTTGGAATGAAATGTATCCATTAGTACGTACCTGCAAAGGAGATATTTGGCACCCTATTTCTGGAGATTTATCGAGTTGAAGCAATTGTTGAACCACCATATTTAATCTGGGAGTTGTACATCATTTATAGTTATCCCAAATCTATACAAGCAGTTTATTGTAATGTTTCTGTGATCTCATGGCACTGCTGTACAACAAGCAGTGCTGCTGTCTCACAACACCAGAGACTTGGGTTCTAACCTGACCGTGGATGCTACCTGTGCATGTAGTTTGCACATCCTCCCTGTGAGTATGTGGGTTTCTTCCAGGTACTCCCGTTTCCTTCCACATTCCGAACGAAAGAGGGTGGCAAGTTAATTGTTCACTGTAAATGGGTGCTTGTGTGTAGGTGAGTAGGATCTTGTGGGAAATGCTGAGAATTGTTTGTAAAATGCAATTAATATAGGATTAGTATAAACTGATCAGTCTGAAGAAGGGTTTCGGCCCGAAACGTCGCCTATTTCCTTCGCTCCATAGATGCTGCTGCACCCTCTGAGTTTCTCCAGCATTTTTGTGTACCTTAGTATAAACAATGGTTGGTTTTGGCACTAATATAGTGGGGTGCTGGCTCTCTCCATTTCTGTATTTTGTAGTGCAGGTGTGTTATTTATAGTGTCCCGAGAAATAATTATCCTTCAATCAACATCACATAAACCTCATTGTCTTTCTCCAATGATGGACCAATTCTTCTCATCAGCACGGTGGTACAGCGGTAGAGTTGCTGCCTTACAGCGCCAGAGACCCACGTTCAATCCGGATTATGGGTGCTGTTTATATGGAGTTTGTATGTTCTCCCCATGACCGCGTGCATTTTGTCTGCAAACTTCAGTTTATTCCCATGCTGTGTGTGTGTGTGTGTGTGTGTGTGTGTGTGTGTGTGTGTGTGTGTGTGTGTGTGTGTGTGTGTGTGTGTGTGTGTGTGTGCGCTCTCGTGTGTAAATCAGTGGGCGGCGCAGTCACGGTGAGCCGAAGGGCCTGTTTCCGCGCTTCTGTACTGCATCTTCCAGTACATCAGTAATTTCATTGGTGTACCTCCTGCACTCATACTAAACTCAATAGTTTTTACCATTTTTGCTGCCATTTTCCTCCCTAGTTTCACCTTCAAAATGGCAGTTTATCAGTCTCTTCCCTTTCTGGATTTCTGTTTCCATCAGGAGACAGAAGAGCCACACACATTAATTACAAACCCACATTTATCGTCCCACCCTATATCCTGGATGTCTCTCAGTCGCACTGTCTCATTTGCTACAATGATTTGACTCTCCATGGATGCATCTGAAATGTTTTTTGTCTTCCTGAGTATGGCTTCCCCTCGCCACTGTGGTCAGAACGTTCGACTGCATCACATATCTTATCCTCATTGCTCCTCTCAGCCTCTCCCATCCCAGTCACAACAAGAAGAGATCTCCAGCTCCTTATCCCCAATAATATTCATATTATTATTGCACTTTTGATCCAACAATCAACAGATCATCCTTTACAATCTCCTCTAGCTCCAAGATCCAACAAGGAAGCATATTTCCCTCCCTTTTCAACATTTTGAAGGGATCCCTCCATTTGTGACTCCCTTTTCTACCTGTCCAACCATATGTGGGATGTCATGTTTCATGGATTTGATTGAGTATTTTGAAGAAGTAACTAAGAAAGGTGACAAAGGCATGACCATCTGTATGGACTTCAGCAAGGTCTTTGATAATAGACAATAGTCAATAGACAATAAAATCAGGATATTATGAATAACACTCCTGCACTACAAAATAGTCATTTTACCACACTAGTGCATCTTGATCGGCATGTGCGAGTTGGGCCAAAGGGTAGGTTTCCTTGCTGTATGACTCTATGACTGCATTATGGCTCTTTCCCATACAACAATAGGAGATGCAAGACCTATCCATTCACCTCTTCCCTTCTCACTTTCCAGGAACCCAAAGGTTCTTCCAGGTGGAGCAATAACTCACTTGCATTACTTCCAATCTTGTGCTCTGCATTTGGTGTTCACAGTGTGGCATTTGTTAACCTGGAGAAACCAGTCAGATTGGGTAATCGCTTTGAAGAATTGCATCCTATCTTCTATTTGGGCAGTTCTGGACTCAAAATTTAATTCTCCAAGTTTAGGTAACTTGCTCTTTCTTTGTCAGTATCAGAACTAACCAATTCTGACATACGTACACCCATTTGTGACTTATTTCTGTCTCACCATTTTCTTTCACTCCCTATATTAGCAACACAACTCAGGCAAAGCAGCATAATGCATTTCTAAACTGCTCCATAACTGGTCAAACCCAACCAATGGTATTTCCCTTGTTCCCTTCTTCCTCAGCCTCTCTGCTACAGATAACTAACTTTTTTCTCCCTCTTTCCCTACTTTTAACTAATGGTGTCAGATCTAAAACATTAACTTGTTTCTCACTCCACAGATGTTGCTAGCATTTTCTGTTTTTAATCACAAAAACTTTTGTTTTTGATTCCCATTGCTGTCCATGGAAGTTTCTACCCAAATGTACTGTGATACTATGTCACAATTAAAAAAGTGCTTCAATGTTTATAACTTATTTTCTGTGACCAGATACCATGAAAATGCAAATCTTTCTTCCGTGTGCACTGCAGTAAAATACCAAATTGCTGATCTTTGTGACAAAGTGATTCGCATGTAGGATTTAGAACTTCTCCCTTATTCTGGTATTGTTATTCCATTTCCACTCTTATCCAGAGTGTTTAAACATTTGATTATTCAGTTGCATTGTCATCATGGCCAAACTTTATTCTGTCTTTAACCAAAGCCACAGTTTTGTCTATAATACTCTCTTGTGGGATTACATTTATTAGAATTTCCAGTTCTGTTCAGCTCCATGACGTTTAAATACTTCCAGTTCTCCTCTGACAGATCTGCAATCTTAACAAAGACTGCAAGAAGTGTACTCAAATGCGATAGGAATCCTAATTCCGTGAGAAATTAAACAATACTAATATTTTACCTGTTAACTTCTCATCTTTACTGCACCGCACCTTGTTTTTAATTACATATTAGAATACCTTGATTCTACTGCTGCACTGCCTTTTTGTTTGACCATTTCATGTTGTCACATATGCACCTTAAAGCAGAAAATCACTTTCTAAGCATTGCCTTCAATGTCTTCTATGTGTATATAATCCTCCAAATTTCCAGCAGACTGCATCTATTTTATCAGAAAAGTTTTCTTGAATCGTTTTCAGTGAGTGCATGAAGGAACCTGTCAATTTTATCTTCTTCCATGGGTTTTACAAATGTACAATGCTTGAAACAGTCCTCTTCTTCCTGACAGACGGCCCATAAGTCGGTTACATATTGGGCATTCTTCGCTGGGTTATCTTTTCGCACTGAAACATGGTATACACATGTGCAGGGTGCAGAACTCTCACCAAACTCCTCTTTAAAGTTTGGTACATGGCATTTATCTTGGTATTGAGTAAGAGGCAGAGTAAATTCCGGAAGGATTGATTTTTTGTTGTAATATTTTGTGTTTTCCCAACCTTTTTTCTGGACTGTGCCCTGAAACAGAGTTTTAATCATCTTTGACACCAATTTATCACAGCATGAATTTGCCCAGGAAGCCTGGCTATTGCAAGATTCTTCAGTATTTTCATTATCAAATTCAACATTCATATCTGGTGTCCAGAATGAACGATACCTATCACCATTAATAGGCAACAGATTTGAATAAGGTTCCCAGCACATTGTTGTGCTCCTGCAGGGATATGCACAATCTTTAAGAAACCTTGGATGGTGCTTGTTAATATAATGGCTTGATCTGGTAGTTTCACCACTTCTTCCATTTCTGTGTCGCTCAGAATTTTGATTATTCATTGTTCTTTCAAAAAGGGACCAAGCAAACTTAGGGTGTGCTCTGTCTTACTCACCCCTTGCAGATGTTATTTGAATTTTTCAATCGTCTTGATACATCTTAGTTTCTGTTCTTCTAATACTTGCATTCTATAATGGGTTGGATAGGTGGCATGAAATGTTGATAAGTTTACAGTGTTATTTAAACTACTAACTATGTTCAAGTTTTTCTCTATATTATGTCACCTCGCAGTGTATATGGATTACACTGTGTGACATCACATTGATTTTACACATCACAGCACTTTGGTTACTGCCTTAACTGGCAGCACGGCGATCAAATTCAAATTCAGTTTTCAATCCTTTTTTGCTTTGCTCCAAGTCTCAGACTTCCATGATAGAGGGCTCAAAACACTATATATACACACACACACAGTGACTGAGTGCATAACAAAAGGGCATAGATAACCGAGCTATGATAATAGTTAATAGATAACTAGGTGTGAGATTCAGACTTGTTTTCTGAATAGACCTGGTTAGTCATAGAAGCAGTCATACAGCATGGAAACAGGCCCATCAGCCCAAACATCTCAAGATTTTATACATCTCTACAAGATCACCCCTCATCCGCCTGCACACCAAGGATTAGAGTCCCAGCCTGCTCAACCTCTCCCTATAGCTCAGACCCTCAAGTCCTGGTAATATCCTCATAAATCTTCTCTGTACCCTTTCTAACGTGACAACATCTATCTGTAAGATGGTGCCCAGAACTGAACACAATACTCTAAATGCGGCCTCACCGATGTCTTTTCTGACTGCAACATGACATCTATACTCAATACTCTGACTGATGAAGGCCAATGTGCCAAAAGCCTTTTTGACTACCCTATCTACCCGTGACATCACTTTCAAGGAACAATGTACCTGTATTCCTAGATCCCTCTGCTCAACAACACTCCCATTCACTGTGCAGGTCCTGCTCATGTTAGACTTTCCAAAATACAACACCTCACTTTTCTCTATTAATTCCATCAACCTATCCACAGACCATCTGGCCAACTGATCAAGATCCAGCTGTAATGTTTGCATAATTATGACAATATTTTTATAAATTATAAATCACAATATAAATAAATGTTAACAGAGCAACATGAAACACAACATGAAAAAGTGGCACACATACTCCAATTAGCACTAGTCTCTTTAGTTTTAATTTGATAGCCATCAACTATTATAACAACTTGATCCCCTTTTGGAGACCATAAGTAATACACATGTAAGAAGTACCAGGTCCCTTTCATAAATGTTTTTGTTCAAACTGTACAATGTGAATCAGCTCCTATGAAGGTAAAACATTTGATTACATGAGGTTATCACTAGGCCCACGTAATTAGATACATTTATAACTTTTCCTCTTACCAGTTTCGGGTGAAGGTAATCAACTTGTTCTTCTCTTGTTCTTTTCCAATCTTGCTCTTCTCTTCGTTTCATTCCATCTCGGACAAGATTATGAAGAATCACCAGAAACACCACCAATGAAGACCTGCCAAGCACACCTCACCCCACCCCAAACCTCCTCAGGTGAACACCATGTCATTGCAGAACCTAAAGGCAACAATTTCAACTGTAGAATCTAGTCCATACCAGGTACTTGGCCCACAAGACTGTTGGTGGGAAATGTGCATGTTATGCCATTTTCATTGCAGCCAAATGTAGTCAATCCCACTGAGATGGAACAGCCTTCCACCAGCCTAACTGCAGGTGATGTTTATGACAGTGAGACGTAGTATAGCCAGAAGAATTAACACAACACTGTAGTTAACATCATTGTATATTTAATAACAATTGGTATTAGCATATAGATTTACAGAATCAAGGGATATGGGAAAAAAAAGCAGGAACGGGGTACTGATTTTCAGCCATGATCATATTGAATGGCGGTGCTGGCTCGAAGGGCCGAATGTCCTACTCCTGCACCTATTTTCTATGTTTTTATGGTTCTAACTTTGTTTCCTTTGATACTGATCACCTTCAACTTAAACTAATTAAAATCTTTTCAAATCAATTCAACCTATTTCAAATAAATGGGGCCGCTTCCCTTTATGTTGTATATTAATGATTTGGATAAGGAAATTGAAGGGTTTGTGGCCAAGTTTGCAGATGATGCTAAGATAGGTGGAGGGGCAGGCAGTGTAGAGGAACCAAGGACTCTGCAGGTTAGGAGAATGGGCAGAGAATTGGCAGATGAAATTCTGTATAGCCAAGTGCGCAGTCATGCATTTTGGTAATAAGACTAAAGGTGTAGATTATTTTCTAAATGGAGAGCAAATCTATAAATTGGAGGTGCAATGGGACTTGCAAGTTAACTTGCAAGTCGAATCAGTAGTATGTAAGGTAAATTCAATGCTAGCATTTATATCGAGGACTGGAATACAAAAACAGAGATGTAATGCTGATGCTCTATAAGGCGCATGTCAGGCCACATTTGGAGTACGGTGAGCAAATTTGGGCCCCATATCTGAGGAAGGATGTGCTGGCTCTGGAGAGGGTCCCGAGGAGGTTAACACGAATAATTCCAAGAATGAGTGGGTTAGCATATGTTGAGCATTTGACAGTACCGGGCCTCTACTCGCTGGAGTTTAGAAGGATGAGGGGGAACCTCATTGAAACTTACACAAATAATCAAAGGCATACATAGAGTGGATGTGGAAAGGATGTTTCCACTATTGGGAATGTCTAGGACCAGAGGTCATAGCCTCAGAATTAAAGGGCGCTCTTTTAGAAAGGAGGTGAGGAGGAACTTTAGTCAGAGAGTAGTTCATCTGTGGAACACATTGCCACAGAGGGCTGTGGAGGCCGTCAGTGGATATTTTTAAGGCAGAGAAAGACAAATTCTTGATTAGAATGGGTGTCAAGGGTTATGGGCAGAAGGCAGGAAAATGGGATTCGGAGGCACTGATCAGCTATGCTTGAATAGACTCGATGGGTCAAATGGCCTAATTCTACTCCTATTACACGTGAACGTGAAATATTCAGACAGAATGAAGAAGATAGGTGTGGAAAGAAATGCTGCTGAAAGGCGCAATATTCTTTGTCGGTGAACACTTCATCTTTCATCTATTGAGCAGGTTCAAGAACAAACAAATCGCAACCTTAACTTTTATTCAGTGGTCTTCACCTCAATAACAAAATGGAATTGCTGCAGGGTTAAGCAAGTTTGCTGGTAGATGCCTGGTCAGATTTATGGGTGCTGATGTTATGAAAGCTAAGGTATTGCAGAGGAAACCAGCCTCTACGATCTTATCAAGTATCAAAGTAGCATCTGCATGTTTGATAATTCCATAACAATTAGCATAGTGGCATAAAACCATACTAACAGCAGCAGACTCAGCAATTAGAAACCAAGTGCGGACATTGACAACATTACCAGACTCAGGAACAGCTTCTTCCAGTTATCGGAGTTCTGAATGGTCCCTCCACAAGCTAGGGTACTATTTGATTCACCTTTACTCCATTGAGGACATTGAACTTTGTCTTAAGAACTGATACACTGCAATTATAAGAACTATTTTCTGCACTCTGTATCTTCCTGATTGCTCTATCCATTGTATTTATAGATGATATATCTGATGTTTGGATAGCAAGCAAAACAAAGCTTATCACTGCATCTCGGTACACATGCCAATAATAAACTTAAACGTATCCATAGAAGAAAAAGATTCAGATTCAGATTCAATTTTAATTGTCATTGTCAGTGTACAGTACAGAGACAACGAAATGCATTAACTTCGGAGCGGGAAGTTCCTAAGCCACAGGTAGTAGGCAATTTGGCCCCTTGTGCATCATTCAGTATAATTATTGATGATCCTTTACGTCAGGATTTCCTACCGGCACCATCTCCATATTCCTCAATACCTAAAATTCCACCCATCTTGGTCCTGAATATATTCAGCAACTGAGCCTCCACAACTCTGTTGGGATGAAATTTCTAAGATTCACTTGCATCTTCAAGAAGAAAGCTCTTCTCATCTCTGTCCTTTATGGCTGACCCCTTATTTTGTCACTTTGACCCTCATTCATGGCATTGACCTCAAAGTTTTCTTCTGAGAAAAAACGAGTTCCACCAGGGAGTAACAGCCCTAATTCTTCATGTCGAACTACAGATGTTTAAGAAATGCAGCCTCAACTGAAGCACAAAAAATAGGAATGGGCTGTCTTGTCTCTCAAGCGTGCCTTGCCATTAAATATGATCATGGGCGATCTGCCCCAGTCTCAATTTTCCTCTGTGCTAGTTCCCTAAAGCCCTCTGATTTTTCAAATATTTATTTACCTCTTTATCTGTTTACAATGATTTAGCCTCCACAATAACCTAGAATAAATTCAAAACGATTCACCATCCATGCCACAAGAAATTCTTATGCAAGTGGGGTCCATCATTAGAAACCTTCAGGAAGCCTGCAATTCCTACTCTTGCAGCTCAATAACTTCTTTTTCCTCACATAAATTTGTAATGTCCCAAATATTCGTGTAGAGTATACTTGAGCATATGGGCAAATTAGCAGTCATTGCCCAGAATGACCGGAAATTTAGGAAATTCAAGTTGTCAATTACCTTGATACTTGTGGAGACAACAGTCCATACATGGGTGGGTGGAAGGAGCTCAATTCCTAGGTTGTTACAGATGTGTCACAACTGACTCAGAAATCTTTAGCCTCTGCATACATCATTCATTAGAGATTCCAAGGAGGAGCATGCACTCTGACCATTCCTAGGTCTTCTTTTGCTTCTTGTTTTGGATTTCCAGGCTGGTCTGTCCTGTCCTACAGCTTCAACTTGTACACCCAACTCAGCTGTAACAACATCACTCATGTCAAATAGGTAAGAAATTAAATATTTTACCTAAAGCCGGTCTAATAATTTATAGTAGCCTCCACAGTTCACCGTAAGTCTGCAAGTATAAATGAGTGAATAGCCTCTTAATTTGCAAAATTGCATTAGATGCCGCATAATAAACAAACATTCAGTGCACGCAGCTCAGCGGTAGAGTTGCTGCCTTACGCGGAATTTGTTCCGGTAGGCGGCGCGGCTCTGGCCAGCAGCGGCCTCTGCAGCCTGTCTGCGTTTTATTATTTTTTGTCTGTGTTTTACAATCTCCCTGCACTGAGACCCGACCTTTTCTCGTCGGTTCAGGTGTTGTTGAGGCCGCAACGAGGACTACAACAGGAAGAAGCCGGGCTTGCCTGTAGACCGAGTTTTGCGCGCTGCTGTTTGCCCGGCGGCACCGGGATCACGGATCCCTGGAGGGAGACCGCTTTTCCTGCAACGTAGTTCCGAAGAGCTCCTGGAGCGGGGCCTGACATCACTCTCCCCGCGCGGCTGGAAGACGCACGCCGGGGGCTCCAACATCAAGACCCGGTTGTAGGCGTGGTAATTCGCCATCGCCAGCCGGGGGCTATGACTTTGACTAAAGTGCATTGATAAGTTTTTTTGTCCTTCCATCACAGTATAGAGATGGATGTTTATGTTGTAATTGTGTTGTGTCTGGGGTCTATTTGTGTGTAATGTATGGCTGCAGAAACGGCATTTCGTTTGGACCTCTAGGGGTCCAAATGACAATTAAATTGACTCTGACTTACAATGCCAGAGACCCAGGTTCAACCCTGACTACGGGTGCTGCCTGTACTGAGTTTTACGTTTGCCCTGTGATCACGTGTGTTTTCCTGGTAGTTCCAGTTTCCTCCCAGTCTCAAGACGTAAATCCTAATTTGGTAAAATACATTTATTGTTAGTGCACCCGAAGGGCCTGTCTGTGCTATACAAACTAAAAATCTAAAATTTTCTGAGAGCAGGTAATGTATTTTTTAAACATTTTCTTTGCGAGGTGTGCCAGTTCAAAGTTTTTGGCAAAGTTTTTGCAGTTTAAATATAATACAATCGAAGTTTAATTACTTGATGCTTAATAAAGACGTACACAATAACATTTCTAGATAAATCTTTTTTATATAATCAGGATTAAAATCAAACATTCCAGATCACGTAATGCAAGGATTAGATGGAGAACAATATCCTTCGTCGACCTGAACAATATCTCTCAGTATTAGCTTTGGAGGAGCACTTCATCTTTTGCCTAGATGGCAATCCTCTGTTCGAAGCAGGAGTGACATTTGAAACCGATTCAGAAAAGGTTTGTACCATGGACTGCTTTCCACCATGAATTGCCGTTAACCACCAAACAAATTTATTCCAGTGTTACACAAAAAAAACGTTCATCCTGTCGCTGAACTGAACTCAAGATCCCACAGATGAAAGGCACAACCATCAAAATGATACAATTACAAGTCTTTACAAGTAGGCTGGACAAAGCAAAAGAGAAAGGAAAGTCAAAGGCAGGGGTTTCGTAAACATTTGAGACCAAGCCTGAATGAATAATTAGTAGATTGTTTAATTCAGTGATCGATGAAACAAGAAAATCATAGTTCTGAACAGGCAGTTTTGACTAAATTTGACTAAGTGACAAACAAGAAGGATGTTTTTGATTATATCTTGCAATTGTAAGTTTAAATTACAACATAGCTTTCAGTATTCAGCAAGTCAGAAGCTTTAAAAAGAACAAATTAACATTTTAAATTTAGGTTAACTGTTTCTTTCCACAGATGCTTGCTGACCTGCTGAATATTTTCAGCATTTTGTTTTTATTTCAGATGCCATAACTCTGCACTTTCTGATTTTTCATATATTTCACTGACTTGCAAATAGAAAGAAACAAAAACTGATAGGATAACACACAGCAGGCTCATATCTAAAGGCTAGATCAAGTGGATTCATGAATTCTCTATTAATTAATTCTCTAAACAGTAAATTAGATTAAATGTGAACCAGAGTAGGGAAAAATAATAACTTTTCACAATAGAGGATGGCAGGCAGATCAAAAAATGGAACCACTGTTACTTTTAATTTACACCAATGATTTGAAGATATCAAACTAAAGGATATACCTAATACCAAGAGAGAGAATGACTTGTTACAATTTAGAACAATTTGAATGTTGAAAAATCAATCGAAAGCTATAAAAACTGGACTTGCGACTAATGTGAGGTGCAGCACTTTGATACGTTAAATAGAAATATTACCCAGACCTCAGAAAAATAAATAAAATGAATGCTGGGATAGGGAGTGGTTTCATAGAGAACCAAAGAGATGCAAGATTAAAGGCGAAATATCATTAACAAAACAAGGTCAGCAAAGGAATTAATAACCATATAAAACACTGGGATTTATTTTTAGGGGAACAGAATTCAGTAGTAGTCAAGCTGCGTTTGAAACCTGGTCAAGCATCATTGAAATAGGGAGTACGGTATTTGATCTTCATATTATATAAAGCTGCACTTAAATAAAATGTTAAATCAATTAATAATGCTGATATCTCAAATTGGAAGATTATAGATATATGGATCAGAATGTGTAATTTTCATTTGATAGAATGTTTCCCCATGTGGCAGAAACCAAAAACAGGATTGATAAATATAGTAGTTATTACTAAATCTAATAAGAGAATGAATACGCATTTTGCTCAGAGTAACAAAGTTTAAGAGGGAAAAAAAAATTGCTCGGATGCTTTGAGTAAACAATATACTTTTTAAATTAAAATAGTGGGCTTGTGATCTTAGCAATGATTGAAAAATGAAAATGGCAAAAATGGAAAAGCAAGATTGGCGCGAATTTGAAAGGCTTTTGAGATTGCAGCTGTGCCTAATAGTAAATGCCTAATGCAAGGAATATAGTCAATAAGACAGGATGAGCTGAAAATACTGATAGACACACGGAAATATATTATAACTAATACAGAAATATGGATTAAAGCGAAAACTGTGTTTAACATTTCTGATAACAGGGTCTTCTGCCAAGATAATGGAAGAATAACAATAGTAAGTAGCAATATTGGTTAAGGAGGAATTACAGTTGTGAGGAAGGACAAACATCAGGAGACAATGTTTAAACTCTTAGGAGGTAGGTGAATAAACCTGAGAGCATATTTTAAGTCATGTGAAAATGACTAGGGCAGTTATTATGGGGAATTTCATTTCATCTAAACAAATCAAAATGCTGTCAATTTAACAGAGATGAGGGCAGGTAATTCTTAAACTGCATTCAGGAGAACATCAGTCAGTTCAGTTTACCCCCATGTAATTCACCATTATAAAATTCACAACTAAAAAAACGGAATCACAGAGTAAGAATTCACCGTTGCAGAAGTTATGCGAGAAATAAAATAACTAAATAAACACAATGCGAAAGAAGCAACAAACTGACATTTTTTGTCAATGGTTCACCTCAGTAATGTTGGGATGCTTAGAAGGGGATGCAATTCTAGCTTTAGGTTTTGAGAATGGAGCTGGGCTATTGGAAGGAGCATCAATGAGAGTGGCTTTTGTGCTCAGGTGATCATATCTCAGATTTGGAAAAGGACAATGATAAAGTAGGAATAAAGGGCATTAAATTGGATGAAGGCCAATTTCACTACACTAAAAATGATTCAGCAAAGGTAGACTAGAAGCAACTACTGATTTACCGGGTAACGGGTAAATGCTTTCCCACAAAGAACAAGGCTGTCAAGGTGCGCAGATGAAGGTGGCAACAAATTTACATTAGTATCAGACACCGTGCACTTAGTTGAGTAGAAAGCCTTGAAAAATATATAAAGAGCAACAGTGAAAGCTAGAAAAATAACACAAGAAAAAAAGTAAAACCAAAAAATTCAAAAGGTGCTATACGCACATAAAACACAAAAGGATAACTGAGCAAAGAGTAGTGCATGAAGGTAGAGGATACTTGAATATTCTGAGAGTCTTTACAAAAGAGAGGGATGATACCGTTGTTGTTGTTAAGGCAAACAGATGCAAAACTCTGAATAGGATAATTGTAGTAAAGCCAAATGAAAAGATTGAGCATTTTGGAGAATGGTCAAATTGTCAGGTCCAGCTAACAGCTTGTTTTGATTTAAGAGAAGCAATGGAAGAAATTCCAGACGCACCAAACAGAATTTTTAAATCTTACCCGGCAACAACAGGTCATTGTTAACATTTAAAATAAGGGATAAACTGAATGGCCGAATGGCCTACTCCTACACCTATTGTCTAATTTAGTGGCTAGGTAACTTAACTTTGGTGATGGGCAAAGTCTGCAAATTACAATTTAATTGTTACTTCGAGCAAAACTTTTCTAAGATACAGCAACAAACCACTGCTGAACATTCTTGATCTTCCAGAAATCAATAAATTTCAATGATAATCTGAGGTGAATGGGATTGAAGACAACAATAGAATGATGGAATTATATAACAGTCTGAATTTCTCAGATATACTTCATAGTGCTTTACACTTATTTGATTGACTTAAAATGAACATTTTATTCGTGGGACAAAGTTGACAGCAATTTATTCACAGCATAATCTATTTTGTACAGTGAATGTCTAATAAGGTAAATTTAGGAAATTAAAACTATAGTAATTGAAAAATGTCCTTTGCAAGATAACTTTTAATCTTTTAAACTTTTAATCTTGCTCCACGAAGCCCAAGTATGAGACATAATTACTGCTTAATAGCTCAAGATAAACCTTATCTGTTTGCTACCATATCTTGAATTTCAGTGCATGCATACGAGACCCATTCAGCTCAGATTCTTATCAAGATTTATTCATTTAAGAGCTCTTGGCAAAATTGTTAGGAATTTCAGGTGGGGCAGCATAGCAGTCAAAAATCATTTTTAAAAAAAAGGGGAAGAACAAACAGAAGAGTCTTACTGGGCATGCTTCTAAATGTGAAATACTATTTTTACCTTTTGCTTGAATTTCTGACAGTGAATAACTTCTAGGTAAGCTACAGGTTTTACTGTGGTAGAACAGCAATATTTCATCAATTAGTGTGTGGTATCAATTATTAAACACACTTGGATATGAGGGCAGTCACATTATGGAAAACCTTTAGGATTATACATTCTTGATTGTCATAGTGGTGATTGGAAATAATACAGCAGCTTAAAGCACTGCTCAAGGCATTATATTCAATAAATGCACACAGGAGAGAACATGGCAAAGTAGACAAACAACAATCACATGGAGACGTATGATATAGCATTACTCTCGATCTGAAAATGCACAGAAAATCATTGGACTGATGACTTCACCTTGGAACCATAACGTAAGGTTAACTTTGGGGAAGGAAGTATCATTAAAGTAACTTCCTTCACAGAATGTAAAGATTCAGTTACGATTGTCACAAGTTTACAGTATCCATCAAGCACACCACAACATGAATGCAAGAGTGTATCAGCAGATTTGGTTGATTCCAATCAAAACGTTTTCAGTCATTTTCTGTTTTGTCTGCCAAATAATCTGGTGCCCCTGGAAAATAAAATTTTATTTGAAATGAACAAACGTCAAAATATTGGACATTTTTGTTCTTTCCTCAGTGTTTAAAATTCGATAGGTCAGTTTCCACTGCCATAGGCATTACTAACGAAGGACCAAAAGGGGCTATGTGTATGATGATCACAAGCTCCAGTGCAGTAAAACATCAAGAGCAGGAAAGGGTTGATCAATGGCCAGGCATGAGACCATAACTTGAAATTTTGTCCAAAGCCAGATAGGTATTCCGACCAGCCAGTGGTTAGGTTTAAAGCTCTGGCTATGCAATCGTGTAATGAGTGTGCAGAGGTCAATAAAGGGCAAGAACCTCTAACTAAAGTCTCTGCTTGATTTACAAAATTAACGTTCCTGGAAAGTGATTTTGTTAAATAATATTCCACACATCAAAAAGACTGGGCAAAAAGCAATATTGGCACAATATGTATTCCTATTCAGGGAGAATAGTGCGTCATTTGTTGCAGGGAAAAATAGCTTTGCAAATGAAATACAGATATTTGAACAAGTCAATGGCGTTAGTGAAATTCATAAATAAAAGAGCAATAACTAAAGCAATACATGTAATGTAACAGGCTTTATGACATCATAACAGATATTATCAACTCATTTAAAGATAAACCATAATACTTTTCTCCAGGTATCCAGTTCATCTGATTGAAAGTATTGGATTACATTGGGCATAGTGGAAATGTTAATGGGTCTAATACCGTAAATTGTTAAATTCATTTTTCAGGCCCTGACCCATTAATATTAGGTCAGAACCACATGTTCATAAGGTCTGATGAAAAGTCATTGACCTGAAACGTTTAACTTTTCACAGATACTATCTGACCCAAATATCATGTTTCTGCAGAATTTTTAGTACTATCAAGAACCACTTTCATATTTTTTGTCCAAGAGATAATAATGGGTCAAAATGTGTTTACATCCTTCTTTCTGTGCTGGGTATATTTGGGGAAAAAATAACTTATTTAGCAACTTTTTATCTATGTTACATTTGTTCTGAATAGATCAGCTAAATGCATGGCCAGTTGTGGAATATGCAGAATAAATGAATTGGCTACACACTCGTTTTTATAACAACAGGGACATAAATGAGATTTGGAGATCATTATCCACTTAACTATTCTGGCTGAAGATAATTGCAAATGATCCGGCTTTTTCCGAGCTGTTTCTAATTACATTAGCAACGTCACACGACTTGCTATGTACACAGCTCACTGATTCAAACAACTCATTAGCTTCCTCATGAAAGGCAAGAAAAAAAACCCACTTGAATTATCACCCAATACAATATTCCCATTTACACTGAACTTCAGGAAGTTTACGCACATAGTTTATAATGCTTCCCATCAAGAACCAAAGTTTTCATTAGGAATTTGCTTGGGACCTCAAGCCAACAAAACTATGCAAGATCTCAATAGGCTCTTTGTTTCAGATAGACCACAGCAGTAAGGTGACTAGCAGGGATCAAGAGCTTTTGCCTCCTGTCAGGAACCCAAGCACAGATACAGAACACTGAACTAATGAGAGCCACTCAACAAGGGTTCTGACTGACTAACCATGGCATCCTGAAATAGTGGCTCCATTGTGTGAAGTTTGAGAGGAGTATTTTACTACTGCCACAATGAGTGCTCAGAACCATGTGCTTCATGATCCATAGCTTTAGAATACAAAGGGAACTTGCCACTAAGCCTCTCCAGAGGGAAATAAGTGGACAATGAGCAGGGTTGAAAGCTGTCAGGCAGGAAATTAATGAAAAACAATATTTTGAAACAACCTTCCCCTTCTCTAGTACACTCAAACAACATTGCTGGAGTTGCTTTGTTGAATGACTAATATTTTGAATCCAACACCAATATTAGTACTTCATCCTTCTTTTGACAATTGATTTTTAAATTATATGCACCCATAAATTGCAGCTGGTGGGGAAACAACAATCCAATTGCCAAGGTCTATCACTCTCTAGAGGAAACAGGGTTATTGGATCTATTCACAGGACCGCAGTGCACAACAATGTTTTATTCCTGCATATATCTTTTGCAAGTCTCAATTAGGGCACTGTAATCAGTATTAGTCTTTAGATATGAATGCTTGGGAAATGAATCAGAAGAGAGTCATGTTCCCAAGTTTAAACATTTTGGTTACCTCGATGGGCTCCAGGATGAGCCCGTAACTATAGTTAGGGAAAAACATATTAATTTGGCTTCCGCCAAAGCAGTTGCTGTAAACAGGGCTGGTTGACAGGTGGGTGAATATGTCACCATCACCGGGGGAACATAATGCAAATGTTGTCTATTGGAGACACTAATTCTTTCGGGAACGGGGGTTCCCCTCTCCCACTGTGGATGAGGCCCTCACTCATGTCTCCTCTGATCTCCCAGTTGCCAGACACTTTGATTCTCCTTCCCATTCCTACACAGACCTTTCTGTCCTAGGTCTCCTCCATTGCCAGAATGAGGCTAAACGCAAATTGGAGGAACAGCATCTCATATTTCACTTGGGCAGCTTACAACCCAGTGGTATGAATATTGATTTATCTTACTTCAGGTTGCCCCGGCATTCCCTCTCCCTCTATCCCTCCCCCACCAAAGTCGCAGAAGCTTCTCGCTTTCACCCTACAAACAGCTAACGATGGCCTGTTTCCTTTATCATCGTTACCTTTTTGTGTATCTTTCATTCATTGCTCTTTATCTCTCCACATCGTCTATATCCTTTGTTTTCCTTATCTCTAACCAGTCCGAAGGGACTCAACCCGAAACGTCACAATTTTCTTCTCTCCTGAGATGCTGCCTGTCCCGCTGAGTTACTCCAGCTTTTTTGTGTCTATCTTCTGTTTAAAGCAGTATCTGCAGTTCCTTCCTACACACTCAAAACCCTGATTTGCTATCCCCTTCTGACTCTGTAAATCAGAGTAGATATTGGACCCAGATGTCAACAATCTGAATTCACACAGACACCATTAGAGATGCTACCAGAGGCCCTGAAAACAAGTGGAACCCCTGCTCAAAGAACTGAACACTGTCTGTACTTAGTATGTGTATAGAGTTCCACAATAAGAACAGGAGATGGAGTGATTATAAGAAAGTACTGGTAATTAGAGAAGGAATGCTAATGCTGTAGTTATAACTAGCAAAATTAGGAAAACAATAGAAGATTATTTTTGTGATCATGGCAAACACAGGAATATTAAGGCTGTCATTTTTCTTTAATAAGTACAGAATATACTGGAAATACTCAGTAGGTCAGGCAGCATACTGCAGAAGGGAGTTAACGTTGCAAGTCAAAAAACCCTTCATCAGAACTGAGGAACAGAGAAACCTAATTAGGTTTAAGAAGAGAGATGTCAGAAATAGTCCAGGTGAATTTGAGGGCAGGGAGAAAGTTACTGTTAGAGTTAATTAGTCAACAAGTTCTGCATGGGTGCAGGAAGCAGCCCCAATGCAGCGGAAAAAGAGTTGGGGGATGGTGCCAGTGTACAAGGACTATTCTTAACTTTACCACTGACTTCCACCCATAGTTGCCCAGAGATCCAATAATACATGTAGATTAGGTATGCCAAAGATTACAGGTGTAGTAACCCTTCTGTTGCATTCTAAATACTAATGGATGTAAAGTGTACACACCTGTCTTCACGGCATTGGTATTGAAATCAAGTAATTGAAGCATTCTTTACCTGTAAAAGAATCATGGATTTAAATGATACACAACCCTTTATAAGCTATAAAATGAACACAGACTCTTACTTGTTATTTTCAGTATGCTGCACACATGGATAATATTTTTTGAAACTACTCAATAACCCTCATTTGTGCTCAATGGGAATATTATACATAGAAAGATGACATTTCTATAGTACAGATTTAGAGACCGATCTTTCAAGGTTATGCCATGGATAAACTCAGTTATTCCCATTTTGTGTTACCAGGATGCATAGTTCCTACAAGAGAGTCAAGGGATATGAGGAGAGAGCAGGAAAGTGTTCAAGGTTGGAACAGCCGTGATCTTATTGAAAGGCCTAGTCCTGTTCTTGTAGAGTCCAGATTAGGTAAGGATGGCACTTTATAAGTTGGAATTATAAGTGGCTGCTGGCCTAGTTTAATTAATTACATATCACATTTCAAAGAAAAATATTTTTGATTTTGAAAGTTAGTGGAAATAATAAGTACTTAGGATAAGATTTAAAATGTGCTTGCCCCATTTTAAATTGGAAACTCCCTCCAGTCTTACAATCCTAACACATCTGGACTCTTCCAATTCTCAGTCCTTACACATCTTCGATTTCATTCACCTCACTATGAGTCATATGTGACCTGTTATGAAATACCTTGTTTGCGCTCAATGCTACACCTGCACAGTAGGGATTTTTAAAAGAAAAGAAGGGATAGACATTTAAGGATCAAGGGGCTTAGAAAGAGAATCCTGCTAAACAGATTCAGTCCTGACGAATCCTGGAAATCCTAAATTCTTAGATGGTGGGGTTGGGACACTGTAAATGGTCTTTATGAAAGCCAATAACTGGTGAACAAGCACTAATATTTTTCTGGTAAAAGGAAACATTGAATCCATGACCACTCGAGAGATTAATTTAGCCCATACTAATTATACAAAAACCTCGAGACACCCATGCAAACGTTCAACTTGCTTTAAAACTGATGCCTCAAAATATTAGAAATTTTTAGAAGCGAGCGAAAATGGCTACTGGTATCTATTTTAGACCTGTACCCACCTAGATTTTAAAAACTAACATTAAAATTACAAAACCTACCACAGATGGTCCTTTCAAATTGGCAGGAGTTTTAAAATCCCCCTGCAAAACCTGTGGAAAATATGAACAAAAGTTCTATTAGTATTATAATTAAATAACAGGATGGTCAAATCTAATATCACATGATTTAATTCTTACACAAAACTTATTAGTAATATTCAGAGGTGGACACAAGGGTATGAAACAACATTTGTAGAAAATAGCACTTTCAATTTTAGTTACATGCAAGTGTACAGCAGACTCAGAAGCCTAATTTCAGTGGATGGCGTGACGGGGGAAATGTATCTTTCGCCGTATTAAGAGTGGAATCAAAAAGTGCACATACAAGTGCAGGACCTAAAATAAGTTTGTGTTTCCCTTGTAGTGCAAGATGCTCTTTTGTGAATTTGGCTTATTTTGAGCCAAAAAAACCCCAAACACATTCCTTTCTGCACGTTGTTATTTGTCCATCCACCTGAAAACAATTTTTCCTTTCATAGAACAGGAACTCCAATTTATATTGGAAATACATTTCTTAATCGGTATTCTTCCCTATTTCTGAAGCAACATTTTTGTATTAATTACCCACACTAAGAGATACATTTAAGCTACAAACTAACACAAGAGCCAGATCCTTACCAATTGCCTCTAATGTTCACTGCAGGAGCCCCAGAATGGTGCTGCCAACTCAGCAATTGAACAAGAACAGAGAGAGAAAAACATGTAATAGTCACAAACATTCAAATTATTACTTCTGGCACGCACAAAATGTTCATGGAATAACCTCTCTCATTATCCATCAAACTTTGAATGCACCTTGGAGAAAAAAAAAATCTTGATGACGTTCTAATGTATTATTTCGGTGTGATAAGGGATTGACCACCATCCACTGCATATGAAATTCATTAGATTTTTGGCCATACAAAATTAAGTTGCAGTTTGGTGGGTGAGATACAAATTAACCTCATTGCTCCTAGGAAGAAATGGGGAACTAGGCAAGCATATTTAGACTATGGAGATTAATCCTTGCTGGGAAGTATGGATGTCAGAGAGCATGGGATGGAGCTTGGCTCTGATAACGCCCAGCAGCAAATTCCTGTGAAGAATGGTTGTTTGAGCAGTGGAATGGCACACCTGTAGAATATAGCCCACTATGAAAGAGGTGGAGTTAAGAAGAACCAAATCGAAAGCCTAAGACCATAAGCCATTTGCACACAGCAATCAACAATAGTAAGTCAATCAAGAAGCACCTTACCTGCAAAACAAAAAATGTGAAAGATACAAGTATTTTGAGTAAAATATTTTTGAACATACCCTTTTGGTGTTATTAATAACTAGTGCATCAGGATTTCCGTAATTTGGTGGATTGGCTTTGGGATCATAGCCTAGTTTGGCCAACATAGGTGCTATCCTTGCCATATCCTCAACCACACCATCAGGAATGTGTCCCACCCACTTGGCCAAAGCCTCAAGATTAACTGGCTTGATAACTTGGTCGGTGGATCTCTCTATTCTGCAAGAGGGAAAAAAAAGTTTTAAAAATGCCAGGTTTATGATTTGATCTGCCAAATATTACTATTAGTTAGCACCTCAAAGTTGGAAGATTTGAATGTAGGAATATTCTAAGCTAAAGTTGTTTTCCAAAGCTTTTTAAAAAGACCGCTGAAGATGTCATATGATTCCCAGAATCTCAAGCTGCTCATTATTATTTCATTTTGATCCACTTGCTCTCAGTGAAATTACTTTTCCACATCTGACTGGTCAAAGCTATGTTATATAGATATTCTGGAATGCAAATTATAGGTTGAAAGTCATTAATAATTGGTAATATATATATATTTTAATAAATTTGTTAGTGATGGTTAAATAATCGATCTTTAACCAGTTCTTTAAAATTAATTCAAGAAATATATTGAAATATTTTCTTTCATATGGGCTGCATATCAGTCAGCAAAAGCTAATGGTTGAACTTGGACATTTACGCTTGTGTCACTGTTATTAGTTCATATATAATGCATTGCAAAGCAAAGATTTCTCTTCTTGAACATGGAACAGAGCAAGATCAAAAATAAGTGTCAGGTTTAATTAATTGCATGAGAGTTCAAGATTTCCAAAATACAAAAAGTGATTGTTAATCATCTTCATTACTCCAAATATTACTGATTAATAATAAGTAAATACTTCATTGAAATGGATCAAAATACTACTGGGATACTAAGCAACATTTAAGAGGAAGTTTTTGCTATACTAAACACAATGAACTGTTCATTCTCAAACAGCCCTAACACCAGTAACCAAACACCAGTTGTACTAATAATGAAGAACTCTGTTCAAACAGGAGATTACTTATTTACTGTTTTGATTTGAAAGGCAGAGGACAGTTGATTTTCGATCTGCAACATAAATATAATATTGGAACCGTGGGGTTGTTACGAAACCACATTTAATGTTCAACATGTTAACAGAAATGAAAATCAGTTTTCCAAAAGGAATGGACAATCCCCAATGCCTGTTTGACAGCAAGACAGTAAGTTGAGTATCTGCCCCATGTTATGGATCATTGGCACAAAATGCTGGAGTAACTCAGCAGGGCAGGCAGCATCTCTGGAGAGAATGGGTGACGTTTCAGATCGAGACCCTTCTTCAGATTGATCCATGTTATGGATATATGGATTATGGATATGTACATAGTTTATTTCTTCCTAAAATATATACTTGTAATGGGGGAATGCAAAGAAGGTTCAACGGATTGATTCCTGGAATGACAAGTTTACTGTACAAGGAGAGATTGTGTGGAATGGACGTGTACTCCTGAGTTTACAGGAAAAAAAGTTAATCATTGATATATGTAAAGGTCTTGGAAGGCTTGACCGTGTAGTTGTACGGATGACATTTCCTCTGGACGAAAAGTGTCTAGAAACAGGGTTCATAACCTTACGGATTTTGTCATTCAGTTCTGAGATGATATATTTCTATACCGGAGGTAGCCATGGAGGTTTGGTCACTTGGTATATCAAAGACAAAGATCAATAGTTTTTTAGTTCTTAAGAGAATCAATGGAAATGAGAATAATGTAGTAACGTGGTAATCTACCTTTATCTTACTGAATTGTGGAACTGCCATTAGAATCCAAATAACCAACTACTGTGTTTCGTATGTTTACTTTTAACACACCACTTGAAACCTACTTCTATGATAACCCTGTTGACATCTGTCGTAACTTGTACTAAACACTATTCACCCATCACCCACGAGTTTGCTGAGCAACCGTATTTCCCCTGGTTAGCACGCAACAATAGCTTTTCACCTTAACTCAGTACACCTCACAATAAACTAAACTCAAACTCAACTCTTACATTAATCCCATTTAAAAAGAACAATTTCCCATATTCCCATCAACTTTCCTGTTCTATCACTCACCCAAACATTAGGGATAAATTACAGTGGCTTATTAACCTACCAACTCCCACAACTTTAGGGAGTTGGAAGAACCCATACAGTCACAGAGAGAACCTGAAAAATCTGCGCAGTCAGTACCAGAGGTCAGGATTGAAGGGATATAGAGCATATCCAGGTAGATAAGATTAGTTGATCTTAGCATCATGTTTGGGAGAGACATTGTGGGCTGAAGAGCCTGTTCCTGAGCTCTTCTTTCCCATGTTCTATATTTACGTCATTGACACTGTGAGGCATCAGTTCTATGAATCCTCAATCAATGTTAATTTATCCAACATTGGTGGCCCTCCCTTCAATTGCCTACACCCAGGCACTCACAATTTAACCACGTATTAATTAATATATTTCCCAATATTTTTTCATTGGTTGCCTTTTAAACATGTGACACACACTAATACGTCTCCACAGAATTTAATTGTACAAATTTAACTTCTCGGCACCATGTTCCTTTACTCTAAGTAAAATGTACATTGAGAATAAATACTGCCATTCAAACAAAAGCCAGCAAAATGAATTCTATCCTAAGTTAGCTCTAAACTAGAGGGACAGGTAGCAGTGGAGATACTACGATCAGCCATGGTACCAGTGCACTGGGCGAAGTTAGCAATGTTCTTGCAGTAAAATGTAGTGATTTACTGGCAACTGATGTCAGTGGACATTGCATGGCTCAGCTGCGATGTTCACCATTCAGATAAAGCTTTCTCGTACTGGTCGTGCACATGATGGATAGCATACCCACACAAAGTCCTCAAGAAAGGGGAACACAAACAAAACAAAATACAAACACACTTTGAAAGTGAGACACCTCCTGCTTTTCCTATTAAGTCTTCATGATGCAAAACAGCATCACTCCATGGAATATCCAAAAAAGTCATGATCTTCTCCATAGTCTTTTTCGGATGCAATACCAACTGTTCATAATAAACTGAGAGACACCTGGAAGGTCCCACCTCTATACATTGACTATACATAATTTCGATAGCCCTGTTCCATTTGATGATGCAATCTCTGTAGCTGCTGAGGTCAAATCCAGCAATTGTCACTTTTCTTGTAATCATTGAGTGCACAGATGCTCGACCATCTCGGATCATTAGGATAAATTTAGATTTTGAAAACAATCTGGACAGATAAATTAAAGACTTTAAGGTGAAAGGATCTTTATTGCATAAGAATTTTGCAGGTTCGCCATGCTTTGCAATTACTTCCAATATAAATGCTTGCAATGCTGAGTCAAGGACCTGGTCCGTCACTCCTGCTTCATTCAAACGCATCTTTTCACGTTCTGATTTAGACCACACCTGACGCATGGCCAGCACACGTGGGATGATCCGTGTTTCTTCACCACAGCGGATATCTGGATGTGCATCCATCATGGCTCGCATTAATGTTGTCCCACTTCGTGGCACTCCACCTATGAAGATTAGGGGCATATTTTTACTGTAGCGGAACTCAATGTGGTTTGAATTAAACATGACAAATTCCTCCCTTTCAGGTTTCATCACGCTGTGTGTTCGTCTGCCATGAAACCATCCTCCATTCTCATTTAGTATTTGCTGACATTCCCACATGTGGTGGCCCATGTGAAAGGCCATCATTGTAGCAATAGCACAGCAGATGAGCTGAACAATCCTTCTCATGCTGAGACGCATATTTGATCATTTAACTGTTCAGCCAGGCACCGTTTTCAGCTTCCACGTATACTTCTGCTCATTTCAACAAGGCTTTCGTTGCAACTCTAAAAGAAGAAAAAACAAAAAGCATTAACACAATCTCGTACACCTTCAGCAATGCTGACAGACATATTTCCCCTTTTATAATTATCGAGGCTGTATCATTCTCACAAGGTGCACTTTTGAGAGTGTGTAATCAGAAAATCAAGGGACACCAAAGACTAAAATTGAATGTTGTACCTAAATGCATGCAGTTAAAAACACTTGCATAGGAATGGTTGTGTAAATTTTAATGGACCTCTGATTAACTCATTTTAAAAAACAGCAGGATGCAAGATATCACTTGAGGGAAAAGAGGGAATTAAAAATTCACATAATTTGTGAACAATTCCCATAAAGAAAACATTACTATGGCTATCCATATTGCAATGTTATTGAAAAATCAATTTATATCAAAAGTGTACAAAACAGAAGCTATGAAAGTTTCATTTTAATATAACAAAAGAGATAAGCAAGAAATCACAGGCAGAGATAAAACACTGCCTCTTGGAATATTGTAATCTGATGACCACAATCTACACCCCCCCCAACATTTACCAAGCTATACTGCTAATTCCCCAACACTGCCCTTGAATCTGTAATTTAACAATTGTATACAAGTTAATACAAGAATTATCAAAGAGTTTTCAAGTGTTCCTCTGAAGTCAGTTAATTTCAGAAAAAATGACTGACGTGCAATCACCATACTATTAATTTAAACCTTTAAAGGGCAAGAAAATGAGTAAATCCATTTATTTTTAAAAGGGCACACAGGAAGTTCTATCAGACACACAGAGGTAGACTCAAGAAGAATATGCAATTCATTCACATGATTTTAAAATCAATGCATCAGACACATATTATACACCATATTCATAAACTTAGTCAAGCAAAAGGGTTCAGTTAATCAATATGCTCCAATGCTTGCAAATAACAATTGGACTAACATTATACATGTATTTCATCAGTTCCTGTTGAATAATTTTCAAGTCCTTAAATTACTTCAGAGCATTCCCTATTCCAGAGCAGATGCACTGATGTGTTTTGATTCATCATTAGTTAAAAGCATCATCCGAACACATACGTATAGAACTAAATGATTAGAAAGCTCTCACTAGGTTATTCTTCACCACTTGAAATTAGTTTAAAACTGAATGTTTCCCTGGTCTCCTGGACATTTAACGCATTACAATCAAGTTTTTCAATTTAATGAAAGTGACATTGCTTAGGTCTGCTGTGAAGATATATAATGTTATAAGCAATAAAGCAGAGCTAGAAGCATGCTCAATAACATGAATACATGTATCCTTTGATAGTAGGCTGAGATTGGCAACCCAATGGTATAAACACTTTATAGCCTCCAGTAAAGAGTAGAAACATAATATCAGTCATTCTTTAGCACCTTTTAACCACACCACAAGAATTGGGGTGAAGTCAATTATAGTCTGCAACAACAAATAAATGTTAAGTTCACATTCTTTTTGCACAAAAAGGAGATTAACATTGATAATACTCTACAAGTTAAAAGGTGAACAAGAATACAAGTAATTTCAAAGAGAAATGGACGCTATGATATTAAATTGCAGCCACTTGCAAAAGGATGAGGCGTTGATGGCTTTCCTCAATTACTATCTTCAGAATCTTTGAAACTATTTGAATAATAACCAGTGTATATTTCAGTGCCTTTTTGTCTAATCCAATTGTACCTGTTAAGCCAGGTAATAAGGGCAGGTGAAAGTCCAATAAAACAGCTTGTTTTCAAGAAGATAGCATTCCGGTTAGTAATCAATGTCTTTTGTGTACATCATGATGGTGTAAGTCTCTATTACAAAATGGACATACAGTCAAAAAACACCAGTCAATTCTGTTCAGGTCTACTGACATTCTTTTGTTTTTATTTAGGGCAGTGGTGGGGTGAAGTGAAACATAGACAATATTGTTTCTTACTTCAAGCTTCTTTCCTTTTGATGGATCACACACTATTAGCTGTGATTAAAAAATATATAGTTTGCAAACTGAATACTTGAGTTCTTGAAGTATGTTCTGAAAGGGATTGCCCTTTCCTCTAACTCTCAGTCTGAAGAAGGATCTGACCTCGAAACATCACCTATTCCTTTTCTCCAGAGATGCTGTCTGACCCACTGGGTTACTCCAGCTTTTTGTGTCTATCTACTGTTCTTGAAGTGGCAAGAATGAAACACCGTACAGCTCAGGAACAATCCCTTCAGCCCACCATGTCTGCACAGAACAAGATATCAATTTAAATTCATCCCATCTGCCGGCACAGAGATTCCCTTCATTCCCTGCCTATTCGAGTGTATGTCTATATACTGCTAAAACATTGCTGTCGCATCTGCTGTCAGGCACTGTAAAAATCTTGCCTCGCAATCGGATTGTCAAGGTAGACTCTCTCTAACTTCTACAGGTGCACAGTCGAGAGCATACTGACCGGTTGCATCGAGGCTTGGTTCGGCAATTTGAGCGCCCTGGAGAGGAAAAGACTACAAAAAGTAATAAACACTGCCCAGTCCATCATCGGATCTGACCTTCCTTCCATCGAGGGGATTTATCACAGTCGCTGCCTCAAAAAGGCTGGCAGTATCATCAAAGACCCACACCATCCTGGCCACACACTCATCTCCCTGCTACCTTCAGGTAGAAGGTACAGGAGCCTGAAGACTGCAACAACCAGGTTCAGGAATAGCTACTTCCCCACAGCCATCAGGCTATTAAACCTGGCTCGGACAAAACTCTGATTATTAATAACCACTTTCTGTTATTTGCACTTTACCAGTTTATTTATTCATGTGTGTATATATTTATATCATGGTATATGGACACATTGATATGTTTTGTAGTAAATGCCTACTATTTTCTGTGTGCATAAGCAAAGCAAGAATTTCATTGTCCTATACAGGGACACATGACAATAAACTCACTTGAACTTGAACTAATTTAAAATGTATCCCTTTTCTCCCTAAACCTATGCCTTCTAAGTATTTGACATTTCTGCCCGGGGAAAAATACTGACGATCTACCCAATCTACTGTATGTCTATCATATTTTTGCAGATTTCTATCAGTTCGGCCTGCAGTCTCCAATGCTCCAAATAAAATAATCCAAATCTGTTCAACCTTTCCATATAGCTCTTACAGTTCAATCCAGGCAACATCCTGGTGAATCTCTTCTCCACCCTATCCAATGCTTCCTCATCCTTCGTATGGTGTGGCAACCAGAACTGCACACAATAATTCAAATTTAGCCAAACCATCGTTTTAACCCGCTGCATAAACCATTAAGCACTTGATTGTATATGTGTGTATATATGCACACGGTTTGCGTGCACATGTTCGCATGCACATGTGAACGTATGTCTGTGTTTGTGTACACCGAAGGGGAGGCATGATTGAAATGTTGAATCTCTTCAACCAATATACACGTGTCTCCACAAACACCAAAATGTAATGACCAGATGCACCATTTTACTCATGCTAGGATATGATGAAGGATATACTAGACTAAGTGGGACCGGTTGGGACCCAGCATCACACGGGAGGGATGGTCCCCCAACTCAATATTCCACCTCTCCACCAATTCCAACATTGGTGGCCAGTGGGGGGGGGGAGGAGCTTTCTGGAGCTTTAGTATGGGTGTTGTGCGCTGAAGGGACTGGTTTCCAGAGGGCTAGTATGGAAATTGTGGGCCGAATGGATTTTTGGGCTGGCGGCTCAGTCACTCAAGCCTGTTGTGCTGGCAGCTCACTCACTCACGGCTGGTGGGATGGCAGTTGACTCGGGCTATTCCTTGAAATTCCATTTCAAGCAAGGTGCAAGGTCCCCAAATTCAAGAGCAGTTTCATACCATTTCAAGCAGGGTGCAAGGCCACGAAAGACAGCGAGTCGTGACCCCTCCCTCCCCCATTTTGCAGAGACTGAGCCACGCCCACACTTCCGGGTTTTATAGCCAGCCCCCTCCCCCCACCAAAAGGGGCATGGCCCTCATGGTGTGATTAACAGGAGAGAGAATTTTTCTACATTTTTTAAACACTGATAACTCATTTATTTTTCATCGATGGGAAAAATCCTCGGCACCTGATGAGCGTAGGGGGACTGAGTAAGATGGCCAAAAATCACAGCTGTACTTGCTAGCGCTTTTTCTAAAATCAATATAAAGTGCAAACAGGAAGTGGTCAAGATTAAACTTGTAATTATACATTGAAGGCAAGGCAACTTTAATTAGGCAAGGCAGCTTTATTTAGGCAAGGCAGCTTTAATTAGGCAAGGCCACTTTAATTAGGCAACGCAGCTTCAGCACTTTCAAACCAAAGGCTACACAGCTTCAGCACTTTCAAACCAAAGGCAACACAGCTTTAGCACTTTCAAACTACATTTTCAAACCACATTAAGAGCACTGACAGGTCAGTAAAACCACTCACAGTTTAGTAGACATGTGTTCAGTGTTATTCACAGCTCAGACTGAGAATTGTGACCTCTCGCTCCCCCATCGTGCAGAGAACTGATGCACCTCCACACTTCTGGGTTTTATAGTCCCTCCGGAAGGGGCGGGCCTTCAGGAGAGAGAATCTCAACAATAGAAACATAGAAAATAGGTGCAGGAGAAGGCCATTTGGCCCTTCGAGCCAGCACCGCCATTCATTGCGATCATGGCTGATCGTCCCCAATCAATAACCCGTGCCTGCCTTCTCCCCATATCTTTGGAGAGAAGGCAGGCCCCCGAGAGCTCTATCTAACTCTCTCTTAAATCCATCTAGTGATTTGGCCTCCACTGCCCTCTGTGGCAGGAAATTCCACAAATTCACAACCCTCTGGGTAAAAACGTTTTATTTCTCATCTCAGTCTTAAATGGCCTCCCCTATATTCTAAGACTGTGGCCCCTGGTTCTGGACTCGCCCAACATTGGGAACATTTTTCCTGTATTTAGCTTGTTCAGTCCTTTTATACGGTTTTATAAGATCTCCCCTCATCGTTCTAAACTCCAGCATTTTTTAAATACTAATAACTTTTATTTTTCATCGATGGGAAAAATCCTCGTCCTGCGCAAGAAGATAGCCACAAATCACAGTCATAAGTGGCAGCGTTTTTTCTAAAATCAATATACAGAATAACAGGGTCAAGATGAAACTTTTAGTAATATAGATATGGACTAGCAGTGTGGGTATAACCTTGATCTTATTCAAAGAAGAATCTAAGGAAAACTGGTACACAAACCTCATGTCAGTTCTGCAGAGAAGAGAGTGATGTTCACAGTTGAGTAGCCTTGATTGAGTTAGACATAAATGGAAATAAAGTTATTGGAGATTTGGACACTGATATACATGTTAACCTGCATTCCACATCCTAAAGCTTTTCACAAGATGTAAACTGCAGCTTGCACATACTATTCCTTAGTCCAGGGCCAGCCATAAGCCAATTGGACCAATTGGTTCTAATTGGGCCCCGCGCTAGAGTAATCTAGTCTCGGCTCGGGTAGATCTACCCCGGGTGGAGGGGGGAGAGAAATTAGAGGGGTGGGGAAGAAAGGGGTAGACGGGGGGGGGGTATGAGGGGTGAATGGAGAAGGGGGAGGTGGGACGTCGTTCCCTCACGGTCCCGGGTCAGCACTCCCGCCCCTCCAGTCGCCGTGTTTCATGCACACAGCTCCGGCTCCACTCCTCTCTCAGGGAGGGCCGGGCCGGGGGTTGGAGCAACGTTTACAAACATTGGCCTCAGCCCACACCCGTCCGCCCATTCCCCCGCATCCGCGCGCACACACACACAAACACACACACACACACACACACACACACACACAGTCACTAAAACCAGTGGTATTGTAACTGTGTACTTTTCAGAGGTGATCTACACATTTTGTTTGTTACTTGTAGGCTTACATGTATGCAATTTTATATTAAAATGTAGCTTAGATCTGTTTGGTCCATTAACGCGCATGCACTTTTTAAGCGCGCATTTTGATTACTTTTCATTCTACCATAGAGAAATAAAGTCTATAATAGACGTTATTTATATTTCTATGATTCTACAGACCTTGGCTGGGATACTGGGGCTCACCAAAATTGTTCCCAATTGGGCCCCGCACCTCCTGAGGCCAGTCCTGCCATAGTCCCCTTACCATAACTAATATGTACTTTCTCTGGTAGCCATGAATTGCATCCTAATCAGAAAGAGATGCACGAGCCAGAAGCTAATAAAGGTCAAGTCACACTACTTGATTTGATACTTCCTGCCATTTGCTCAAGATACCGACAGAGCAATCTACAAACACCAGGCTAACAAGAGGTACAAAAAAATCGTCTCAAGTTTGCCAATTAAGATAGTTAACCACTAATTCCTGATTTAGACTAATGCTGTCCTTCATGGTAGAATTCAGACAGAGTCAATAAACTAAACCGCATGCTTTACTCACCTTCACTAATCATCCTTTGAAAGTCCACAGGAAAATAGATAAGACACCTGTTTGCTCGTATTGATCTACGTTAACCAGTCTGCCAATGTAAAAAATCTGATTCCATGACGAGACCCGAAACATTATAGTTATATTATTCAAAGCAAATATGTAATCATAATCTTAAATAATTGTCTTAAGTAAGCCAGATAAATTAACAAACTAATTAACCCTTCCTTCCAAAAGGGATGTTAGCTGAAAACATCTTCAGTGTTATTTAGCATTCCAATTCAAAAATAATCAGCTGTTTAGCTAAAAACAGCATAATGAGGAACAAAGTTTGCTCCAACCCAACACCCTGGAGGCACACTGCAAGCAAAAACTGCTGCCAGTGCCAAGTAAACCCAAAGTTGCTCAGATGACTGCTATTAGGACTGTGACTAAAGGGCCTGTCCTACTTGCATGCGATTGTGTGCGTTTGGCGCGACCAAACGGAGTTCACGCGAAGTTCGCGTCAAGTACGCGCGTGACGACTAAATTTGGGCATCACACGGCGACGTCATCACGCAATGCTACGAAGGGCGGTGACGTCATCGCGCAATGCCACGCGCTAGGCATACGCCTTCAAGACGATGCGTACGACCGCAATGCGTCTGCACTGCAAGATTTCGGCCACTGCAAGAATTTCGAAGCCCCGCGCGATGTCGGGACCAGCCCCGCACAACTCCGCGCTTCTAACCCATACGCCTCAAGCGACCACGAGGTCACGTAATTTGCGAGCCAAGGTTGCGTAAGTTGGACAGGCCCTTTACTACGCACAAGAGTATTTCAAGTCTTGTAGGATTCCAGAAATCTATCCTCCATATAATCACTGTTCTGCCTTCCCAGTGGCAGCACCAATCCTCTATCCACCTCCTGCACCTGCCACTCCACCAGTAGCCTCATTTTCAAGAGAGAGTTAGATTTAGCTCTTAGGGCTAAAGAAATCAAGGTATTAATCAAGATGGGCAGAATCTAGATGAAGTCGGTGCTATTCACAAAAAAAGTTTTGACCTATAATGATGCTCACATTCAATATCGATAGTTAGTAGCAGCTGGTTGCTGAAATCATGATTGAGCAAGTACTGCAAATTTCAATCATGACCAGCATCGTGTGCAGGATTTGTAACTTTGTTAGTGCCCTTTATGTGGTGGTTATTTGCATACCTTGGGTATGCAAGCAAAGAATTTCACTGTGACTTGTCACATGTGAAAAAAAGCATTCAATCGATTATCATAATCTTAGCACACATTTCCAATGTTACCCAAATGAACTCCACTACTGCCAGCCATTCTAGTTAGTTATGCTGGATTAATTTTATTTCCTAAGACTAAGGCTTGTGAACTGATATTGGCTAGTAATAAGAAGCATTTCTTTAAAAGGCTGCACATAACGACAATACTACCCATGCTTGGGAAATCTATATGGAATAACCAGAATGCAACTTGGTCAGCAGCGAGAAGTTGGGCCGAGGTACCTGCTTCCATGCTGTATATCTCTATGATGTAGTGAAAATGGCTGAATAATTCCATTATCAATCAAAGCTAGTTTGTGTCCTATGTAAAACTATTCTTCCTTTCATTTTTCAAGTGAAATTATACTGCTTTTATCATAAGAGGTTAGCGTGCTTTTGTTTGTTATGTCTGTTTCCTTTGCTCAGACTTTTTGGAGAATAGCCAGTCGAACTTTGGTGTTCGAACACTCAGATGTTTGCTTTAGGCCATACACAATGCCAGCTCACTGACTAAGGAAGTGTTGTTAATAGGCACTCTGTTTTTTAAATCACCCTTTACGAGAAGGCAGATGGGAATTATTGGTGTAAATTATATGGTCAAATATCTGGAATAATATTTGAATCCACAACCTTGAGTAGCCTTCAACAAATAATTACATTTACAATTTCATTTCCTACCTTACTGATGCGGTATTTCTGCCATCTTATTTTGTGTTGTAAAATGATCATTTTGGTTTCTCACACTCCTTTCCCCATCTAAAAACGCAAAGACCTGGAGAGAAGAAACAAACACAACATATAACTAAAAAGAGCCAGCTGGAAAGCAGTGTTGAGAACTTGTTTTATGATTTCAAAGCTGGAATAAGCATTTATTTTGCCACCATGCATAGCCTACTCAATTGCAATTGCAAATATTACTCCGCTGTTCAAGAAGGGAGCAAGGCAGAAGAGTAGAAATTATAGGCCGGTTAGCCAGACTTCACTGGTTGGTAAGATTTTAGAGTCCATTATAAAAGACGTGGTTTCCGAGTGCTTAGAAGCACACGATAAAATAGGCCGAGGTCAACATGGTTTTGTGAAAGGGAGATCTTGCCTATTGAACTTGTTGGAATTATTTGAGGAAGTAAATAGCAGGATAGACAAAAGAGAGTCAGTGGATGTGATTTACGTGAATTTTCAGAAGGCCTTTGATAAGATGCTGCACATGAGGCTGCTGAAGAAGATGAGAGCCCATGGTATGAGAGGGAAGATACACACAGATAGCAGGTTGGCAGAAGGCAAAGAGTGGCAATAAAAGGGACTTTTTCTGGTTGGCTGCCAGTGACGAATGGTGTTCCGTCGGTGCTGGGGCCGCTATTCTTCACATGTATGTAAATGATTTGTTTGAGAGAATTGAAGGTTTTGTGGACAGGTTTGCAGATGATACGAAGATAGGTCTTGTCTTGTCTTGCGGTCATCACTCCTGAAGAGTCCACCAGGGACTATACTGGAAGTATCCTACACCCACTAGGGACAATTTTTACATTTACCAAGCCAATGAACCTACAAACCTGTATGTCTTTGGAGTGTGGGAGGAAACCAAAGATCTTGGAGAAAACCCACTCAGATCACAGGGAGAACGTACAAACTCCATACAGACAGCACCCGTAGTTGGGTTTGAACCCAGGTGTCCTGCACCGCATTCTCTGTAAGGCAGCAATTCTACTGCTGCGCCACCATGATAGGAGGGGCAGGTAGTGTAGAGAAAGCAGGACTCACAGAAGGACTACCATCACCCTGCTAGTAACTGCCGCAAAATTCCTAAAAAATAATTCTTGATAATGGACGATGGAAGTCGCGGGAGATCAGAAAACAGGATTGTTTGATACAAGTACTATTTTTATATCCCAGTGAGTCGATTCTGCACATGAGGCTGCGAGAGCCTATGGTATCAGAGGGAAGATACTAACATGAGATAACAGGTTGGCTGCATGGCAGAAGGCAAGAGAGAGAGGGATGAGGGGAGCGAGGGGAGGAGGGGGGGGAGAGGGAGAGGGGGAGGGAGCGAGAGGGACGAGGGGAGCGAGGGGGGACGATGAGGGGAGCGAGTGGGACAAGGGGAGCGAGGGGACGAGGGGAGAATGAGGGGGACGAGGGGGGTAGAGGGGGACGAGGGGAGCGAGAGGGACGAGGGATCTAGAGGGGTGAGGGAGCGAGAGGGGTATGGGAATGAGGGGGGGGTAGAGGGGGGTCCGGGGTTATGGGCAAGGTGGGATGGGGGGGGGGGGGGGGTAGAAGGGGGGGGGGGGGGTGGATTTGGGCTGGGGGGGGGAGATAGGCGCGATTGGTGGATCATTGCGATGGGCGAGCGGGCTACGTTGGGGGAACGGGTGAGTGGTGGAATATTGTGTTGGGGAACGGGTTGCGTTGGGGGAATAGGCCTCCCAACGGGTCCCACTTAGTCTAGATCCAATTAAAATCCAATGAGAGATTACTTGCAAGACAGATTTCACTGTAAAAAAGTCTATCTTTTTGTTTTGTCAAATGGAGCAAAGAAAAATAGCTCTTCAAATTATTAAAAGATCAGCAGTGTTATGATGAAGCTGTAAGAGAATAATGTAAATCAAAAATCAAATACCAAACCTTGATCTTCTCAAGATACATAAAAGTAACCTCATTTTTATCGAAGCATTTGGAATTTTGTGAAAGCAATCCACAATAAACTGTTCCGAATAAAATTATACAAAAATAAAAATTTTAATGATTAAATGTTTAAAAAAAATTATTGGGAAGATGCAGTCTTGCTCTGCAATCCTGTACATTGAGTTCTCTTCAAGGTCAAAAACACATCTGTTTCCCTTAATACACTCTTTAATCTTACCACTATTTGTAGTGTAGCAAACCACATATTTAATTTAAAAAAAGGTTGCATCTCCCACAGCAATGCTCACAACTAAAAAGATACGCAATTCTTTGTAACTTTTGTTTTCAAAAGGATATTCTTGGGTGTCCATTTCAGCTGGAAAATTTAAAAAAAATTATATGCTGTTTTCAGCAGCACAATGTGTGCTTTCCAACAGCAAGTATGTAAATGGAATTATGATTATGGTTAGAAATAGCAAAAGAGGATGAAGTGAAGTTTACAATATAGTGCATTCCAAGGTACACATCCAGATAGAGATAGAGGTTTTTAGGGCTGTGATCAGAGAAAGGCACTTACATACCCATACAATTTCAACCATAATAACTTGAATTTATACATGAATTACAACATGGATGAATGTCCCCTTTTGCATGCGGGTTCAGTAAACTATTTCTATACACTTGCTAATTGGGATGTGCTTAGGTATGGCAATACTAAACTGGACTATTTGTAAGGAAATAAGTTGTTTGAGACACGCCAAGCTTCTTTAGTTTTCTGAGGTGTTGGTGTGCATTAACTTCAATGAGAGGTCAATTTGCTTTTCTTAGGGATTAAAATTTAAGTTTTCTTCAAGCAGACAAGGACAGTAGACCATTGAATTCAATTCATTCAGGTTCTCATGAAAGGTTATGAACCCGAAATGCTAATTGTTCTTCTCTCTCCACAGAAGCTGCCCGACACATTTTCAACATTTTAGTATTATTTCAAGAATTTAAGTCAAGTCCCATTATGAAGACTGAAGCACGAGACAAAACCCATATTCTAGGTGCCCTGGATAATTTAATCTCAACAACATTTCTAGAAGAGAGAGAATCAGTTGGGCAGTATAGAAATGAACCATTTGGCCCAGTGTCCTTGCGACCTAAGGTAGTCTAGCTTCTCCATATTTGGCCCATAGCTCTTCTCACTGCATAAATAAGCTCATCTTCAGATGATGGGATCTTTACCACATACCTCTCTGGGTCCCTTTTCCAATACAAATAGATGCTTCATTCCCTACAACTGAAGTGTACTTGAAGCAAGTATACTTAAAAAAAACATCATTAACATCCTGAACTCCCAAAAAGGCGCACATATCCTTTCTTTCCAGGCTGAATTGAGAATCCTGCTAACTATTAGTATTTAAGTTGACCAACTAATTTATATTCCGGATATTCATCTTGCTCTAAAACACCCATAGGATTTAAAATCCCATGCTTATGCTTCAAGTATAAACACAACTCTTACTGCTTAAAATCTATTCACATGTGAAGCAAATCCCAATATTAATGAAGCAATGAGAATTTTTCAAAATACTGATATTATTTTTATATGGTATACTGCACACTGCCAGTCTGGCACAAGTGGCACATTTGATGCGCCACTTCCAGAGGTGGGTAAATGCACTACGACTAAACAATGGAACTCGAGTTACAGAAGGCTCAGTTATGACAAGCATAGATTTTATTTCTATTAGTGAACAAATGGAAATGAATCATTAGTCGATCTTCTCAAATTACCAGTCCAGAATTGAATCACTGCTACAATTTCATTAAACAGTGCCAATTAAGTAAGAATAAAAACACATACTTGATTGCAAAGGATAAAGGTAACTTAAGGCTTGAGGCCGCATGAACCTTCCAGAAAAGGTACACAGTGCCATACTGCGTGTAAAAAAGTTTCAATCATATCATATCATATGTAGCAGCATGTTGGGCAGATGACCCTTCGAAGCAGAGTCAGACTGTTTTCTCCCCTAAACAAATCCTCCTTTCAGCAAATCATGGCCGACCTGATACATCAGTACTAATTGCCATAGCCCTCAAATTCCTTAATATATAAAAAAAGGTTTTGAACGTGCTTAATGACTGAGCCTTCACAGCTGTCAGTGAAATCTAAAGATTCACTACCCCATGAGAAGAAATGTATTCTCATCTCTGCCCTGAATGGCTGCCCATATATTCCGAGTTGTAAACCCTAATTCTAGATATCCCAAATAATGGAAGCATCATTCATGCATAGAATCTGTCAAACCCACCCCCCAAAAAAAAAATACTCGATGAGATCACTTTATGTTCTAATAAATGCAAGGTCTCTTTTCTACCTAATCTCTTTTCAAAGATCAAACTGATGAAAGTTGCATTCTCTCAATTACAAATCTATCCTTCCCTTGGTTTCATATAATCACTTTATTGTGAAATCATACTTTTTTATCACATTACACACCTAACTCCAATTTGTCATTTGTCATTGTTCTGGATTCCTGAGAAATGCATGCAAGAATGCCACAAATTGCAAAAGACAGCACCTTAATAGGATAAATATGTTATCTGAACATAGACACAAAAAGCTGGAGTAACTCAGCTGGGCAGGCAGCAGCTCCGGAGAAGGAATGGGTGATGTTTCGGGTTGTGACCCTTCTTCAGACTGGTTAGGGATAAGGGAAATTAGAGATATAGACGGTGATGTGGATGGATAAAGAGCAATTAATGCAAGTTAATGATGATAAAGGAAACAGGCAATTGTAAGCTGTTTGTAGGGTGAAAATGCGAAGCTTGTGTAACTTGTTATCTGAGCATATGGCTGACAAGTTGCAAAAGATAATATAAGTGATGCAATTGCTTTGGAAATTCAAGTTATCTTCCTTGTCACAAATAAGAGTTCAGCATTATGACCAAAGATCCTATAGCAGAGCGAGATAGGCTACTCCTGCTAAATACAATGGGCTGACATGTAGTACGCTATGGAGGGGATCCTGGGCATTTTTCCCCACCCATTTTTGTAACATGAGCCTACCTGACCCGACCCGACTCGCAGTGTAATCAATGTTGCAGGGCAACAGTTTGTGTGGGTTAGATTCATAAATCTGTCAGTTCAAACTTCTTGTCAAGAATAAAATTTGACTCTGGTAATTGTCTTTTTTCATGTTTTTTAAATCTTTTTTTTTTTTTAAATGGCTCACAAGCAGAGTTTGAGTTGATTTTGTAGTAACTGGAACCGACCCGACTCGCAGGGTAATTGACATTGCGGGGGATCTTTTTGTGTGTGATATAGGGTTAGATTCATAATTCTGTTAGTTCATAATTCTGTTAATTCTTGTTAAAGAATAAAATGTTTATAAACACACATACATGAAAATTATATAAATGTATATAATCATATAACACACACAATTATATTTCTTCTGATCCAATAATGAACTTTATTTCAGACTAGACAAGGGACATTAAATAAGAAACATTGTAAATAAGAAACATTGTAAACCTCCCCACAACTTCACACACACTAGGCCTTATCCCGGCAACTTCACACACATTAGGCCTTATCCCCCCCGGCACTCACTCGCCTGCCCCCACACTACAATGTCTCCCCCCTCCTATGCCCACCTCCCCGCTGCCCCGGACCCCACCCCCCCTCTCCAGCTGCCCCCCCCACACCTCCCTCTCCCCGCTGCCCCGGACCCCACACTCCCTCTCCCCGCTGCCCCGGACCCCACACTCCCTCTCCCGCTGCCCCGGGCCCCACACTCCCTCTCCCGCTGCGGATCCAATCTTTGGCCGGAAGCGAGATGGCTGAGCAAGATGGCGGAACAAGATGGCGGGGGCTGGTTGCTAAAATGAGTCATAAAATCACACATGAATCCGCCCATGAGCGTACTACACGTTTGCGTGAGAGTAACCCATCTTGCTCTGCTATAGGATCTTTGATTATGACTGTTTACAGAATACAAGGTTTTGTCAGAAAGGAAACAGGAAATGGCCAAAATAAGTCTTCAGTTACAGAAAAGGCTGCTGCATAGCAAATAGTCATCAGGGCAATACCGATAATTTCAGATGGAAACCCATTATAAATAGTGTTGATGAAAGATAGCATTCAGAACTTTAAAAGTACAGTCCTATGGGATGAATACACCAGTAAATATTGTTTCTAAAGCAAAAGATGCAGGATTTCAAAGCTCTTAAAAGGGAGATCCAGGGGTCCTAGGAGTGAGAGCAAAATGATTTAATAAAGCTCAAGCTGAACATAACACAGTAGAAGTACAAACGTTCATAAGAATGGGAGAATATGATGATTATATGGGTTATGCAATTACACTGCTAATTTTGTGGTTTGCTATTTGTGCAGATAAATGAAACAAATTTAAATCCCTCCATCTCATAACAAGCCACATAATCAAGCTGCTTCTGTTTTAATAATTCTGAACAACTCTGAATACTAATTATTCAGTAGACTGAGAGAGCTTTATTGTTACTCACTAAAAAAAACATTGCATATCTGATCGTTAAAACAATCATTTATCAAATGAGTAATCATTTGAAGTGTTCAAAACTGACTAATGGTTTTGTTATGTGTAATAATCACATGCTGCTTAAAAACTGAGCCAAATGTGGGAAAGAGTCATCTGCTAGCCTTGTAGTTTATGAACCAGTGCCAGTAAAGACCCATTATACGTCATAACTTCTGATTTGAAGAACATTTAGAGTGGGTTAACAGAGGAGACAACAGTTCAAGTAAAAAAATCTCCAAAATAATGAGAAAATTGCAGTCCTGTCAGCTTGTCAAACTAGGGCTGCCTACTGCATGATACTCTTGCCACTTGCAAGCATCAATTCCATAGCTCTCACTCTCTGGCAGTTAACCAACCTTGACTTACCCTAACACTTTGCAAGACAATTACATAATTTACTCTTTAATGTGCAAGTTATACACAACAAGAGAGAGTTGGAAAGAATTAGAAAGGCCAATCTGCTTTTAAAATCCCATGGTGGAGCTACCAGAGCAAGAGGCATTGCTTCTGGTGACTGGAAGGATGGATGATTAAGAAATCTACATACCTCATCATCTTCCCTTTCCCATTTTACTGGCCATTCAATATTTCTGGTTTAAGCTGCAGATAGTTCAACATAGATGTTTTACTTTCTCCAATCCTCACGCAAACTCTTGTCATTCAGGTAACCAAAAACTGAATCACACCAGAGAGAAGATTAACACAACAGAGAAAATGAAGAGACACTATCACTACAAAGACAACCAGTAGCTCAAAAACAGACGTCATGATTACTTTGAAGGCCAAGGTAAAGATATTCCTGTGCTTTAATACTAGGTAGAAGTGTACACGTGTGCCAGCGCCAAGGTAAAGATCACATATTAAATATGCTGAGATGGAATCAAATGAAGGCTTTGGTGGGTCAGGTTATAGAGGGCACACAAAGGCTTACACAAACAAACGCTTAATGTGCATCTTTCATTTCAGTGAATTTCACAGTTGAAAACGAGGTCAAGAATTTGGTTTGGGTGTGAAATCTAGAAATGGCACTGGAGATTAAATCATCATTACATATTATCATCATCATCATCTTACTGCTTTTAACGGCGTCATTAACTTTTAAGCATGTTTGCTAATCTTTTAACCAAGAGAGATTCCTATACTTTTTTTAATCGATTCTAATATGCCTAATAATACATAAGGTCCAGCCCAATTTAGTCCCCTATGACTACAGATTATACTGATCCACCTAGGACATCGCCATTGATTCAGTAGTAATGGTCCACTGGTCCTCTGTAAGCGTCTCATGACTTAAGAGGAGTTGAGATCTGCACCACTTGTGCTATTTGAGGCACTGGCACTTTCACTTCTCCATTTTGACAAAATTTCTGACATTAGCTTTAAATAAAACCTAACTTGTTTTACAATTGATATTTACAGACAATTTCACAGAAGGTAACATGTATGAAATACTTCCAATTTTAATTAATAAATCCATTTCTTGGTGACAAGACTATTCAGAATTGTCACACAATGCAGATTGGAACCAACCATCAGACTTCACTACTTAACATGTAAGAGCATAAACAAATATTGTGGGAAAAACTCATTTAAGAGCAAAGACAGACAAATGTTACCTCCAATCAGGCCAATTTAACATAGAAGAGGGCAGTACAGCATAGGAACAGGCTCTTTGGCCCCCCAATGTCTGTGCCAAATGTGATGACAAGACCTGGTGCCTGCACATAAGCTACATCCTATTTCCTGAATATCCTTGTGCATATCCTAAAGTCTCTTAAACTCCACTATTATATCTGCCTCAACCACCATCCCCAATCCAGGCACTCACCACCCTCTGTGCATAAGAATACTCTTGCCCCACAAATCTCCTTTAAACTTGGTCCCTCCAAACTTAAAGCTATGCCCTCTAGTATTTGTCATTTCCATTTTGTCCATGCTATTGGGGAAAAAGGTTCTGACCGTCTACTTTAGATACAGCATGGAAACAGGACCTTCCCCCCACCGAGTCCACGCTGACTAGCAATCACCCTGTACACTAGCACTATTGTATGCACCAAGGACAATTTACAATTTCCAGAAGCCAATTAACCTACAAACCTGTACATCTTTGGAGTGTGGGACGAGGCACCCAGAGAAACCCATGTGGTCACACAGAGAACATAAAACTCCGTCCAGACAGCACCCGTCGTCAGGATCGAACCCGGGTCGCTGGCGCTGTAAGGCAGCAACTTTACTGCCGCCCCACTGTGTCACCCATCTATGTCTCTCATAAATTTTATATACTAACAAGCCTCCCCTCAACCTCCAGCGTCCTAGAGAAAGCATTCTAAGTGTCTTAAGGGTTTTGCTATTACCTGAATATTTTCCCCTTGCATTTGACTTCCACAAGTGCAACAACTCGCACTTGAGTCAATAAGAACTAGGGGCTGAGATAACAGAGCTCAAACAATCATTACCAGTCTCTCAGCATGAGCTATGACTCCAGACAGCAGAGAATTCCATCCTTCCACTTGGTTCCCAACCTTTAGTTTCATTCTTCAATAACCCCGTTTCAGTGTTAGTAAACCTCCTTGATTCCACATTCAGGTACACATTGCATTCATATCAGGACAAATCACTCTGACCTCACATGAAGAAAACAGTTCTTTGACAATAAAAAGTTATGGTACTGATCAGATCTTGTAGATTCAAAAACTGAACATTAGTGAGCAGGCTCGAATGAGTATATGCTCCCTAACAGCATGATCAAGAAAAACTTCCATGAAAAAAAAATACAAACTAATAGATAAGCTCTACAAGTCAGTGAAAGGAACTGTCCAAGTTTCAGATGGAAACACTGCATTGGTCTGAGACTGGAGGGGCAGAGATGAGACAGGGGCCAGTAATAGATGGGTAGGTCAAGGTGGGGGAAGGGGTGAAGGTGAAGGATGACAGGCAGATGTAGCCAGGTAAGGAAGGGGTGTTGGGAGAGACAGGTGGGTTATAGATGGAAGCAAAGAGAAGAAAAAGGTGGATGAAAGTGTACACTAATACCTGTGAATTCAATAATCATCCTTCAATTCTACACAAGTGTTCTCGGCTCACAAATTACCTCATCAGCGACGATTATAGAAACAGACCTGGGATCAAGTGACTGAATTTTATTATTTTTTTAATTTTATGTATCTGCATTCCACTCCAACTATAGTGTTGCAAGAATGAAAATAAAAGCAGAAGACAGGTTAAGTTATTGAAAGTATAGGCTGCAGCAAAGAGTAGAGCCGAGCAGCTATGCGGATGTGGTTCTTAAAGCTTGCAGTTTAGAATTAACCGTGCTTTAGCTATGTGTTTCCTGTACTGCATTTGCTGGTAACAAACTAACAAAATGAAAAAATGTCCAGAGTGATCTGTTGCCTTTATATTCCTGCTTATCATCCTCCCCTCCCCCTACGTGCCTGTCCACTTATCACCAACTGGGTCTTATCTTACCCCTCCCCTTCTCCTCTTTATACTGGATATCTTCCCTCTCCAGTCTCAGTGCAGGGCATTGACCCAAAATGTCAATAATTCCTTTCCTAGCACAGATGCTACTCGGCCTGCTGAGTTCCTCCAGCATTCTGTTTTTTTTTTGCCCCAGACTCCAGCATCTGCCGTCTCTTTAAAAATTGTAAAAAAAGTGGTTGCTCTACTCAACAGCCAAAAATCTGTAGACTCCCTTTGATCTGGTATTTTGTTGGTTCACATGCTTGATCAATGGTGCATTATCATTAATGTTTTATTATTATTAATATTTAGTGTTTTCTGAGTCATTCGTAACTGTCACTGCATGTCATGTTGTTACTTGTGGGCGGTGCACCAACGCAAATTCCTTGTATGTGAATACTTGGCCAATAAACTTACTTACTCTTGTCTACACCTTCCATGATTTATCCATTTGTGAACAGATCATATCTGAACAATGTATTACTTTATTAGGTAGTTACCAGTCTTTTTTCAGAACATATAGCTGAAGCATGCCTACTTCTAGAATGATAGCTTTAAGAACCAGGTTATTCTATGGCGTCAAACTGTTTGCTGCAACCAGTACTCTCCAAAACCTAACCTCTGAATTGCTTTTTAGATCTTGGGATACTATAGATTAAAGAGTGGAGATATTTTAAAGATATATTTTTAAAGTGTATTCACCCCAGGTTTGTTTCTATAATAGTCATGAAGGTAATTTGGGAGCAGAAGACCTTTCTCGTCCAGGTCCTTACTTTATGATTAATCAACGTTGAACTCACAGGCACCAGTATGCAGTCTGCACCATGGCACTCTTTAGAGCACAAGTCCTATTGTGATTCTCAGCCCACGTCAAACACAGTCTTCTTCGGTTGCTTCAAATCAAAACTTTCCAACTGTTGTATGAACTCAACTTTTTAGTCAGGATCTGTACTCGTGCTTTTTTCTGCAGTTCTTGCTACACCAAAGTCAAGGTATCTAGGTGCTTCATGTAAAGGAACACCAACAAGGATTCACAAGATGAACAGCAGCAAGAATCACATATTACAGTATTATTCGATACAGCAGCATAGTTTTTGTTCTTGTACTTAATTGTACCTGACTAACACTTGATTAGAATGCTGTGAAAACTGGGATTGAAGTTTGTAAGACAACTCTAATCAAATAATGTACAACATTAACTTTATGCATATATTTGAATGTTTTTCAGAAGGTTTCCCCAGTTTGATCATAGTCAGATCAGTAAACTCATGCAAACAGTTCTTCCCTCAATGCAAGTCACATGACTTCACTATTTGGGATTTGATTTTTATCTTTATGGTGGGCAATAAAAATCCCAGCAGATTTGTAATCATATCTTGTCAGAATCTCTGCGTATGGTGTAGGAAACAGGAAATTGGCCTTTCCTCACAGCTGCATTTACAGAATGTATGGAAGCTTTGTAAATGTGGATGTATTTTGTCTGTTTATCTTGATAATTATTTTCTAATCCTAGCACATCTGGCTAAGTAGGGAAATGATGTCCCCATGTTTCACAATTCTGTTTGTCCATTCTAACCTCAACCCAAATGAGGCAGAAAAAGGAATTTTAAACCCATTCTGAATCAGAATAGCTGCAGCTATTTTTTTTCAAACTGGAGAAAAACAAGTTCAAAATACAAAAAGTGCTGACGATTAATTGAGGCTCATGGAACCACAAATGCAAACAGGATATCCTTCATTTTCTGAAAACCATCCATAACACCAATAGTATGCAGTTCAGACACCAATAAACTCAATGAAGAAACCACTAAAATGCTTGAAAAGCCCCCAACAAAATGTTCATGTAAATGTTAACTAAAAAAATTCCCTCTAAAGTTTGAATGTCTTCTCACAAATTCATCAGAAAGATTGGTTGGTTGAAATAGAAAATAAGTAATTTGAGATTCATAACAAATAGGATGTTTTTTAAATTTCACTGGCATAGAAGTATGGTTGTAAATGGCAAAGTTTGCAGCAGATGTGCATTACTGCGCCAAGAACAACTGTGCTGTCCATTGCTTTCTTACAGCCTATGTGCATACCTATTATATTGCTTAAAAAAGAACAATTGTTGTTCTTGCCTTTTGGAAGGTTATATACCACATAGACCAGCACAAAATATGGGCAATTCTACACCGACTGAACATTCTAGGCAAGTAAACTGGTACTCCACCTAACATTACCCTGCAAAGCAGATTTATGAATGTGCTCTTGTTCCTCCAATCTGAACATTTTACAGATATCTTTCTGTACTTAAAAAAGGAATCAGCCCAGTCTATGTGCTGTTGTGCTTGGAATCTAATGCTAATCCAGCAGTGAATCATCCCCTGGATTGTTGTGGAGAAGTGGGAATAAGAATTATGGCTGTAGAGCAAAGATGTAGAACTCAAGGATGTATCTCCATCCAGCAGGCACTGCTGATGACTGGCAACATCTGTTCCATGTATTGACGATTGTATGTTACCACATAAATCTCCAGGCATGGAAGTGTGGAGCTGAACAAAAAAGTGTGGAAAACAACAGCTTTCCTCACATCCAACAGATGGTAAGAAAACTGTAAGGTTCAGGCAGTCTGTTGATACGTGCAGCTCCGAGTTCAAATTGCTCGCCCAACATAACATCCCCACATCGAACCATGAAACGATTCATTGATGAGTTTGCGGCAGATTCCTCGTACACCAGTGCACTGCAACAGGGCTGACAGAGCTTCAAGCGAGGTTCCCCTTTAATATTACAACCCAATTATTTGTGCTGATTTCAATAGAGCACTCAGACCGATGTCAGGGGAGGGGGCTCGACCCCAGTCGTCGCCCATTCCTTCTCTCCAGAGATGCCACCTCACCCGCTGAGTTGCTCCAGCATTTTGTGTTGACCCTTCGATTTAAACCAGCATCTGCAGTTCTTTTTTACATATTTTGCTCATTCTTGGTTCATCACTTTGAGTGCTAAACAAGGTGCCAATTTATGTTTTTCTTTCTGCTCACCAAGAAATTATATTTATTCTTCATACTGAAAAATATACTTTTAATCAAGTTGGTGCCCATGTTCTTTTCCAATGTGTACAAAGCGAAAAGGGGTTTAATATTGATCTCCGACTTTCTGAAATTACTGGTACTACTGGCATGAGTGCGTATCCCCAATTTATCGCAAGGACAGAGCACTGTATTGTCAGTGCAGCTGAATCAAGGAAACATATTTTTGAAAGTATTTTCTATCATTTACATCATCACAAGATTGAACAAGGAAAAGTCAGTTCATCCCTGTAACCTGGTGGCAAAGCACAGATTTATGTTGGGCAAAATCGACAGCACACATGTCATCAGAATTAAGTGCAATCAGAAACAAATCAAATAGCCTTTCATCTTATTTTTCAATTTTACAAGACTTACTTCCCTGTCTAAACTGACTGCTCCACCATGACATAAACAGCGATGGGAATACATTGCCCTCCATAATGTTTGGGACAAAGACCCGTCATTTATTTATTTGCCTCTGTACTGCACAATTTGAGATTTATAATAGAAAAAAAATCACATGTGGTTAAAGTGCACATTGTCAGATTTTAATAAAGGCCATTTTTATACATTTTGGTTTCACCATGTAGAAATTTCAGCAGCGTTTATACATAGCCCCCCATTTCAGGGCACCATAATATTTGGGACACAGCAATGTCATGTAAATTAAAGTAGTCATGCTTAGTATTTTGTTGCATATCCTTTGCATGCAATGACTGCTTGAAGTCTGCGATTCATGGATATCACCAGTTGCTGGGTGGCTTCTCTGCTGATGCTCTGCCAGGCATGTATTGCAGTCATCTTTAGCTTATGCTTGTTATGGGGGCTAGTCTCTGCAAGTTTTCTCTTCAGCATATAAAAGGCATGCTCAAGTTCAAATTTATTTGTCACATGCACCATAAGGTGCAGTGAAATGTAATTTACCATGCAGCGTTACAACAGTATGAAGATAGTTGTAGAGAGATAGTTGTAGAAATCAACTGAAAATATAGTCATTCGAGATTAACTTTAAAAAAAAGTCTCTCAGAATGGATTATGTAGTCTGGCAAAAAAAACCAAACTACTGGCCTCTAAATTATTACTTGAAAATCATATTATATGATGGTGGTCTGATTCTACCCCACCCCCTTCTTTTCACTTCCTTCCTTCCTTCCACCCCCACCTAATGGAAATTTACATGGTTTTCTTTCATTTAAATTCTCATACTTCAGACTGAATTTCTTATAGGAATAGCTGAAGTAGTTTGATGCAGCAGTCTTCAAATCTGAATTGAAAACCTTGTTTCTCCATATTTATTTATGAGTTTGTTTTTAACATCACATCCACCTTCCATGGAAGCATCAAATGAATTATCATTTCTTAAACTGCAACATTATTTGTCATCTTCCAAAAGGTTTTCTCATGATACTAAAAGATAAGATTTCCCAATCTTGTAGTGTATTTTTCAAGCCTTGTATCAAAATAACATGTTAGTTTTCCATCCTGTTAATAAAAACATTCCATTCAACAATAATCTGAACTGACTCAGGTTTGACAATTCCTGCTCCAATAATATTGCACACAATGATCTACACTACTTTCTCTCCAAAATGTATCAGGAATTGATTTAAAAAGAGGGATCCCTTGGACTCATTATTAATGTGCAGAAAAAATAAATAAATGATGCAATGTACTATTTTATAGTACTTTGCAGCTAACCTAAAAAGGTGTATGTTCCATCAACTTATCATGAAAATCAAATGATTGCTGGATGCAAATGAACTATGCTTGCAACTATACAAGTTTGGTATTTCATGTCTCAACAATCCAGTTGATGATGCAATTGATGGTCCTGACATAAATGCTAAAGTATGGATGATCAGAAGGAAAAATCTAAAACTGTGCACAGAAAATCTTGCAAAGATTTGTCTTTTTCTCCACTTTAAATTCCACTGCATAATCCTGGAGAGTTGCAATGTAAAACTAATCCAATCTGAGAATTGTTGTACCAAACATTTCTACATCATTTCTTTTTTCCAAGCAAAATACAACCAGCCACATCAAACCTGATTAAATAGGCCTGCTCCTTCATTTACACATATCCCAAAATAAAATCATACACCTTTTGGACTGAACGCAGAAATGTAGTCAGTTTATGTACTTGACTCACAACATTCCCAACCATTCTTGATGGATCAAAATGTATAAATACAATTATTATAAATAATAATACATTTTCTGTTTGGTGGCCTAAATCAAACAAGAATGTGTTAAATTGTGTTTGCTAACTTGTGAAGCACCGTGCATTATTTTACAACTCTTAAAAGTATGATATGCAAATAAAGGCAGATGAGTGAGATATACGGAAAATTGATTCTTGGATCCCCTAATTTTATCAATGACACTAATATTCTTGCCGATTAGATTTAGAAATAATTGTAATCTGTAATGTTGTTTTGCTCTTGTATTAATGATACAAGCTCACTGGGTATCTTTCTCGTGCAAATGACGATGTACAAACTAAACAAGAAATATAGAAACAAGGAACTGCAGATGCTAGTTTACAAAAAAGACAATGTGCTAGAGTAACTCAGAGCGTCAGGTAGCATCTCTGGAGAAAATGGATAGGTGATATTTTAGATCTGTTTTTTTTTTCAGACTGAAGAAGTGTCCTGACCAGAATCATCAGCTCACCATGTTCTCCAAAGATGGAGCATGACCCGCTGAATTATTCCAGCATTTTGTGTCTTTTTTCTTTTACAAATTAAACTAGGTGAACTCATTAAACAGCCACTATGAAAAATCTAATAAAAATAGTCTTCTAGCAGCTGGCTTGAGCAAACCTAGATTACCGATAAGTTATGTTTAATCAAAACAAAACTGCATTAGGAACACAAGAATCAACAGAGTAGCACTGACTCACAAATCTACTAACTCTGTAACCCAATTTATTGTTTTGTGCTCAAGTATCTTCTTGCATGATGGAGAAGCTGTTCCACAAACCCATTGTTGTGAATGGAGCGCTTCCTGTTTCTTTTGTATTAGATTGCACACTAATCTGCAAACTTTCAAGCAACACCCATGCCAACAGTTATAAAATGTGTGTATTTTGGAGTGATTAGAATGATTTACTTTAAGTGCGGAAACAAAGTTGCCTCCTTAACATTGCAAAACCTAAAACTATAAAACGAATTTATTATAATATTTTAATTCAACAAATCATATGCTCCTGAGCTGCTGCCTGACCCGTTGAGTTTTTTCAGCCTTTTTTGTCTGTTTTTGGTTTAAACCAGCATCTGCAGTTCCTCCCTACACAAATGCTTGAATTGTTTTTCTTTTAAAAAGGGATTGATTTTTCTAAAATATTACTGTAGCCACCTTGCAACTGTGTCAACAGATACAGAATTTGAGGAAAACAATCTGCTGGAGAAACTCAGTGGATCAAACAGCATCTGTGAATGGAAAGGAATACCCGGCTTTACAGAAATCTACTTCCTGAAAAAATTATTTGGATTAATATTGTTGTACGAATTTGTAAAGTGTCAAGACATTTAAAAAAAACTCCACTCTGAAAACATAATCCAAAATGATTTCAAATGTTGGTGCCTCCTCAGTTGTGTTAAGATTATTTAACCTTTTACTGAAACATTATTATTTTCGGTTAATTTAGTTTAGAGATACAGCGCGGAAACAGGCCCTTCAGCCCACCAAGTCCATACCGACCAGCGATCCCCGCACATTAACACGATCCTTCCCTAGGGACAATTTTTACATCTATACCAAACCAATTACCTTACTAGAAAATGGAATGATAATTATGAAGCATATTACTAACCCAGCTAATTTTCACCCTAGTCTCCTTCCACCAATGAAGGCATTTACTTTGCAATACAATGCAAAGCGCAAGCATAATTCAACACCTCACTAAATGGTCATCTGTCAGACAGCCCGCAAATAAAAGCTTTTCACTGTATCTTGGTGCATGTGACAATAATTAACCTCAACCTAATCAAACACAGGATAGTGCTCCAAGCAGTATCACAATGAAGGCAGATCATCTTAATTTAAGGACCATACAATATTTCACGAGTCATCTGCAAAAAAACAATTATTTTTCTCTAGGAAATCTTTCTGCCATGGATGTCTATTCCCAATTTGTTTATTTGAAATATAAACTATTATTATATACAAAAATTGTTATATACAAATCATTAATTGTTTAAATCCTTGCAATGTATTTTATTAAAGCAGGCATACATGTTGAATCCATACTTTAATTATCATCCGAATTCTGAAATACTGCAAGCAGATCTGAATGCCTTTTGTCATGCTTTGGGTGAAACTTGAATCAACATTCCTACAATGTACACACTTAATTCATTGAATCTAAGACCACTGAAAAGGGTCATTCAGCTCACCGTGCCTTTGCCAATTTTCTAAGAGCTGTCAATTAAAGGGCCTGTCCCACTTGGGCGTCAATTGCGCGACATTTATCCGACAGGCCGGTAGTGACTGTCTCGCGCAAATCACGCGTCAGCACAGCCTTCTGGTGCACGTGACGTCATTAGAATACCCTGCTTCCCTATTCTGCATCATGACCATCATGGAAGAACTACAGATTTTATTGCTACAGCAACAACAGAGACTTCTGTTAGCAGCAGCCCTCATACTTACAGATCAGCCTGGCAGGAGTACAACAAGAAAGGCTAGCAAGAAACCCAGGAAGAGGTCTGTGCGGACGAGGTTAGAGGTTACATGACGCGTAAAAAGGCAGGCCGACTGTGTATGGGCGGCGCACGACATTGCATGTTTATGGACGTTGACGCACGGTGACGTCACCACGCGATACATGTGCGACATCCGGATGTCAGCGTGTGACGCAATGCGTCAGCGTGCGTAAGCGATACATCACGCAGGTGGCACGTGAGGATTTCCGTACACTACGAAATCCTGGAGCACCACGCGATACCGCACGGCACGACATGCGATTCCACGCCTCACCATGCGCTATGCGCGCATCACCCACGCACCCCCCACACGTCACAATGAGGTGCAAATGACGCCCAAGTGGGACAGGCCCTCAATGCTTTGACAATATATGCCAGTCAGTAGGTGACATTAGGGCATACCAAAGTCTCATGCATCTCCAACTCTACTATTATTCTGTACATAATAAACCTAAAATCACAGCGAATGGTAAGGCCCTGGGGAGTGTTGTAGAACAGAGGGGTATTGGATTACAGGTACACAGTTCCCGAAAGTGGCATCAGTTGACAGGGTAGTAAAAGACAGCTTTTGGTACATTGACCTTTAGCAGTTAGAGTGTTCAGTATCAAAGTTAGGACATTTTTACAGTTGTACAAGATGTTGGTGAGACCACATTTGAAGTATCGTGTGCATATTTGGTCATCTTGCTATAGGAAGGATATCATTAAACTGGAAAAAGTGCAGAGAAGATTTACGAGAATGTTGTCAGCCCTTGAGGGCCTAAGCTATTGGGAAAGATTGGGCAAGCTAGGACTTTATTCCTTGGCATGCAACACGGGAGGCTAAGGGGTGAACTTATAGAGGTGTATAAAAGACATGAGGCAAATTGATAGAGTAAATGCAGAGTCTTTTACTAAGGATACTGGAATCAAAAACCAAAGAACATATGTTTAAGGTGGGATGGGAAATATTTTTCACTTGGAGGGTGGTGTGTATATGGAATGAGCTGCCGGAGGTGCAGGGTGAAATAACATTTTACAGACACTAGGACAGGTACATGGACCGCATCCTAATCTGCATGGACAAGTTGGACTGAGGTCCTGTTTCCGTGCTGTATGACTCAATGACCATAACTTATGAGAGGCATAAATAAGAATTTAACCTTATTTTCTTCAATTAGTAATTGACATTTAACAATGTACATGGCAAGACCAGAAGGCTGGAAAACAAACCAATAAGCTATCTACACGACCCAAGGAATCACGACCTTTAATATAATTAATCATTACAACTGGCCTATCTCCATTATATAAAATTCAAAACTTTCAATTAAAAAAAATTAGATAAAACATTTGTAGCATTTCCAGTTAGTTGAAAGAATCATAAGAAGATTCAATGATCCCCGCAGTTTTTCGCACTCATTTTATACAACAGTACACCCTCATTATAACCGACTACAAAGGGGGTGTCCATTATTGCTGATTGTCCAGTATAACCAAGTAACAGATTACCGAGTAATAGAGTACCATTAATAGAAACTAAGAACTGCAGATGTTGGTTAATACACAAAAGGACACAAAGTGCTTGAATATCTAAGTGGGTCATCTGGAGAACATGGATAGTGAACGTTTTGAATTGAGGCCTTTCTTCAGACTCTCGGTCTGGAACTGGACTTGGAATCCAGGTCAGTTGATGGGCTGGCCTGCTGGCGTCCGGGGGAGAGGCGGAGTCGCTGGCCACGGCCCGCGGGTGGTTAGCGTGCAGGTAAGGGTCGACGATTGCAGCTGCGGCAGGCACGGCTGAGGAAGCTGTGTGGGCCAGCGCCAGTAGGTCTGGCTGATAGCAGCCAGGTAGGCGATGCGGGCTGGCGTCAGCAGCACAGCCTGGCGGTAAAGGTCAGCGGGTCTGACTCGGAAGTTGTCGGGGTGGTAGTGTAGGACAGGGGTGTCGTCGACAGCACAGCCTTGAAGTGGCCGGGGAGGCAGTGCGGGATGGTGTGGCAGCCTAGCTGGAAGCAGTCAGGGAGGAGGAGCGGTCCAGAGGTGGTCATGGTGCCGGAAAGACTGGCACTGCGTCTCCCGGCGTTACTGCAGGACTCAGCCTCATGTTGGTCGGGTGTGCGGCGCAAGCCAGTGATGGGTCTCAACCGGAAACATCACCTAACAATGCTCTCCAGAGATGCTGCCTTTCCTGCTGAGTTACTCCAGCATCTTGTGTCCTTCATCATTGCACAAGTGCCGATTGAAGTCTTTGTTGGTCAATTTCAATAGCTGATCAATTTCAATATCCACCACCATGTAATTTCACCTTGCTTCACAGAGAGAAATGCAGAGGAGTCACTGTGGTGGATGTTTATGTTAAAATGTATTTTGTGTGTTCCGGTGCTTTTTATTTGTATGACTGAATTGGCAAATGAAATTCCACGTATGTTGCAAAACATACTTGGCTAATAAAGTACTATTATGATTGTGATTGTATTCTTAAAGAGACAACGGTATAGACAACAGACGCAGGAGCTGGCCATTTGGCCCTTCGAGCCAGCACCGCCATTCAATGTGATCATGGCTGATCATCCACAATCAGTACCCCGTTCCTGCCTTCTCCCCATATCCCCTGACTCCACTATTTTTAAGAGCCCTATCTAGCCCTCTCTTGAAAGCAGCCAGCCAGAGAACCTGCCTCCACTACCCTCTGAGGCAGAGAATTCCACAGACTCACCACTCTCTGTGAGAAAAAGTGTTTCCTCGTCTCCCTTATAAATGGCTTACTCCTTATTCTTAAACTGTGGCCCCTGGTTCTGGACTGCCCCAACATCTGGAACACGTTTCCTGCCTCTAGCATCTCCAAGCCCTTAACAATCTTATATGTTTCAATGAGATTCCCCCTCATCCTTCTAAACTCCAGAATGTACAAGCCGAGCTGCTCCATTCTCTCAGCATATGACAGTCCCGCCATCCTGGGAATTAACCTTGTAAACCTATGCTGCACTCCCTCAATAGCAAGAATGTCCTTCCTCAAATTCGGGGACCAAAACTGCACGCAAAACTCCAAGTGTGGTCTTACTAGGGCTCTGTTCAACTGCAGAAGGACCTCTTTGCTCCTATATTCGATTCCTCTTGTTATAAAGGCCAACATGCCATTCGCTTTCTTCACTGCCTGCTGTACCTGCATGCTTACTTTCATAGACTGATGTACAAGGACTCCCAGATCCCGTTGAACTTGCCCTTTTCCCAACGACGCTATTTAGATAGTAATCTGCCTTCCTGTTTTTGCTACCAAAGTGGATAACCTCACATTTAACCGCATTAAACTTCATCCACTTAGACTTCAACCACTTCTCTATCCATGTCAGCACTCTACCCCCAATACCATGTGCCCTAATTTTGCCCAGTAATCTCCTATGTGGGACCTGATCAAATGGTTTCTGAAAGTCCAGGTACACTACATCCACTGGCTCTCCCTTGTCCATTTTCCGAGTTACATCTTCAAAAAATTTCAGAAGATTAGTCAAGCATGATTTCCCCTTTGTAAATCCGTGCTGACTCGGACCAATCCTGTTCATGCTATCCAAATGTTCGGCTATCTCATCTTTTATAATTGACTCCAGCATCTTCCCCATCACCAATGTAAGGCTAACTGGTCTATAATTCCCCGTTTTCACTCTCCCGCCTTTCTTAAAAAGTGGGATAACATTAGCTACCCTCCAATCCACAGGAACTGATCCTGAGTCTATAGAACATGCAGTATGGAGATGCTGCACCTGCTATAACCAAAATCCATTATAAAGCAGTATGTAATAACAAGTATGTAATAACAAGGGTTTACCGTATTTTAATAACTACCAAGGACACTATCATACTGCATAGTTATAATGACTGCCTCATTGTATGTCTGGGTTGCCATCAGGTGAGAATACATCGATTTCACTGGTTCTCTTGAAATCTTGTGTGTTCCGGGGGGAAAGTGAAGGATGCAGGGTTTTATATATTATTCTGGAACTGACAGTGCCGTGGGAGGACCGTCTGGAGGAGGCCCACGAGAGGAAGATGACCAAGTACGAAGAGCTGGTCACAGACTGCCGTAAGCAGGGCTGGAAGGCAAGGTGTATGCCCATCAAGGTTGGCTGCAGAGGTTTAGCAAGGCAGTCGCTCTACAAAGCCTTGAGTGCACTGGGCATCAACGGAATGGAGGAGAAGAGCCATCAAGAACACCACAGAGGCAGCGGGGAAGGCCTCGAGATGGCCCTGGATCAGGAGAGCAGGTCCATGGGAAGGAGTGAATGCCACCTGAAAACAAGTCGTGGTCTGATCAACCACGGCTGGTTTGCCTGGGTGAGGGTGTCTGACGTTGCATGACCCGAAACACCCAATGACCCCAGGTTACATCACTGATGATGCGTTCAGGAGCGTCAATAGATGTTTTTTTTTCTCAATCTGTAAAACAGATATACACTTCCTCTACAAGAGTACACAGCTTACAAAGCAGTGTCATCATATCTACTTAGTTTCACATGTTCCCTTTAAGCTCACTTGAAAATATCATTATACTATTGTGTAACGTCTAAAAAATATATTGAATTGTAAATATGCACTAGAGTCTGTAATCAAAGTTCCACATTATCAGAGTTTTTCTGTATTTTTACACTACCGTATTGCATTAAAAAAATCGTTCAATTTACAGTTATATACCGTAGGTCAGAAAGTGGATGTCTAACACTGGGGTGAGCGATGACAATGTATTATGTTTCAGGAAGGCATCAAAATAACACGCCTTGTAATAGAACTTTTTGAAGTCATTGATGTACAGCCCACATTTTGGGACAGTCAATTTGCGCACAGCAGACTCTCAAAAAGCAGCATTATGCCGGTGAGAATGATCCACCCTAATGATGTGGGCTGAAGAATAAATGATAGGCATGGCACGGAGCAAGGTTTGGGTGCAGATCGGGCTGCCCCGCGGCTGACTGTTCACACCATGGCCCGGGCAGGCAGTACACCCCTCCCCGGGTTAGACCACCCGGCTCGGCGCCTGTCCGAGCGGCGGGGGAGGCGACAGCCTCCGGCTCCCCGCTATTCTGTGGTCGCGCAGCCGAAGAAGCCCAGTAGCCAACAGTCCCCGGGGCCGCGGCGAGGGGCTAAGTCAACACACACAGCCCCACTCCCCCTAAACCCAGTCCCACTCTCCCTAATCCCAGCCCCACCATAGCGCCCTCACCCCAAGTAACCCACACCCAGAGCCCCGGGGAGGACCCCTCGCCGAGCCTGGCTGCCTCGGGAACATAGGACGGGAGGGCGAGGACGGCTGAAGCGCCATGTAATCTCAGAGATGGATATCCCGACGAAGCCAGCCCCACTTTACCTCATGGATTCAGGAGGACGCCGTCCGCGCCGCTGCTCCAGCGACGACCGGGTCTGCTGATCAAAGATCTTTGCTGCTGATGCTCAGGCGCGCGTCGAGGCTGATGTTCGCGCTCCGCGCGGACCCGCCAATGCGGAGGTCATTTGCATGAAGCGGTTGCGTGATTCCGTCACTCGGCGATGAATGCGCGTAATACCCGCTCCAGCCTCACTGATCCATCCTTATCCCGCCAACGGCGCCTGTTGTTGTCCATCGCTTGTGGGCGACCGGATGATCAGTCTCGAACCGGACAGCTGTGGTGGGGCCGGTTCGCACTGCCCGCTCGTCGCCGTTGATGTAGTTTTCCCTGGTTTCAAGGCAGGTTGCTCTGCCCCGGGATTAATGTTACATTTAGTGCCACAGTGAGAGTGATGTAACTGCAGCAAATCTTCATTCCACAGTATATGGAGAGATATACTACTGTGAAAGGCGTTGCAAATATCTTTGGCTTGTTGACAACAGAGCAGTGATCGAGGTCCAGTAGACGCACGCTCAGGGACCGAACTCCAGATTATTGCGGATGTTTTCATACAGAAAGATTGCATCGGAAGACAAATTTCCTCAATACACCTATTTTCAGAACCGCACTAACCTCCGGCAATATAGTTTTATAGGTTTATAAGACCTTGGAAAACGTCGACCACCCATCAGCAAAGACGGACTTTGCTGTCTTAATCAACCAAAGGTTGCACTGTTGCATTTGTGGTAAGGGTATTTCAATATTAGGATCAGACATGGCACAAAACTCACGATCTACACGGCAGCAGTGATTTCTGCTTTTCTATTTGCTCTCAGAATGCTCAAAAAGGAGATATGCTCGACATGGTATTAAGAATATTGAACCTATGCATTATAGAATGCTTGAAGTCCATACAAAAGTCCTGCCAATAAGCAATAGAACACATGGCCACACTGGCAGCCACTACCTGCCCATCTGTGGCAGAGTGTGGTTACCACACTGACCACATTAGTCATATTAATGAAGGTTACACAAAAAAGCTGGAGAAACTCAGCGGGTGCAGCAGCACCTATGGAGCGAAGGAAATAGGCAACGTTTCCGGCCGAAACCCTTCTTCAGACTGATCGGGGGCGGGGACAAGAAAGGAAAAAGGAGGAGGAGCCTGAAGGTTGGGGGATGAGAGGAGACAGCAGGGGGAGGAGACAGCAAGGACTAACAAAATTGGGAGAATTCGATGTTCATGCCCCCAGGATACAGACTCCCCAAACGGAATATGAGGTGCTGTTCCTCCAATTTCCGGTGCTGCTCGCTGTGGCCATGGAGGAGACCCAGGACAGAGAGGTCAGAGACGGAGTGGGAGGGGGAGTTGAAGTGCTGAGCCACCGGGAGGTCAGCTTGGTTATTGCGGACTGAGCGGAGGTGTTCGGCGAAACAATCGCCCAACCTCCGCTTGGTCTCACCGATATAGATCTGCTGACATCTAGAGCAGCGGACGCAATAGATGAGGTTGGAAGAGATGCAGGTACACCTCTGTCGCACCTGGAACGATTGCTTGGGTCCTTGAACGGAGTCAAGGGAGGAGGTAAAGGGACAAGTGTTGCATCTATTCAGTCATATTACTGAAGTGGAAACATCTTTTATTTCGAGACCATCAGAAAAATGGTATAAACCTCATTCACTAATATTCACATTAATTCCACAGGTAACTGTTAAACAGATCTTGAAAGGTTTATCACATGATCAGTTTCAATTTCCTGACCTTGTGCAGCCAATTTTTGTCTCGTATCAATTTCCTGCATGGATGCAGAAAGTGTTTCTTCTCAAATTAGCTTTCAGGCCTGTTTTCTAGCATTATTAATTCCTTAAAATATTCTCTGTTGCTAACTCCTACAAGGAGTCAAAGGCAGTGTTCAAAAATTACATGCATGTTTTAATTAGCGGGGTTACCAGAAACACTGCCACCTAATGCACACATATATTGTAGTAGGAGGTGCATTAAACAATAGCCGATTAAAAAAATTCAGTTTCCCGCTTTTTTAAGCTACCAAGTCCCTGGCGAAGCAGGCAGGGAGAGATGAATATTTCCTTATCCCTCAATTACAAAGATTAGGATCCTAATTGTGAATTTCCTCACCCGAGGAAGTAACTTCTCTCTATCTATCCATCCTGTCAAGCCCTTTACTAATCTCTCAGAACCCAAACAGATCACCCTAAATAGAATTTTGGAATTGTTGGCATAGAATGTGCCCTTTCAGTCTACTGTGTCATTGCTAACCACCATGATGCATAATCCCATTTGCCTGCATTAGGCCTGTATGCATTTCCAGTCCAAGAACCTATCCAAATGCCTTTCAAACATAATTTTATCTATCTCAAGAGTGAAGAATGTTTAATTGCCATGTGTCCTGAAACAGATCAATGAGATTTTTAGTTGCAACAGAAGATTTATGCATACATAAATCAATAGATAACATCATTGGACTTTTCAGCCACCAGTGTCTCCTTCATGATTAAAGGAGCGAAATGAGAGCATGGGCAGGCCCTTGATGATCCTGGCTGCCTTTTTGAGGCAGTGCCTCCTATAATCTGTTCAAAGTTGGGGAGGTCAGTACCTGTGATGGACCATGTAGTGTTACTAAGTTTTGTAATCTTCTTTGTTCCTGGGCATTTGAGTTACTAAACCAGTCCAGGATGCAACTAGTCAATATGCTCTCTACTGTACACCTGGAGAAGTTCCCTCAACTTCCGGACATTAACATTTGGAAGATAATGGAACTTTAACCCTTTCCATTTCCACACAATTCCAAGTGTTTGTCTCACAATATTTTTGTCTGCAAACATTAGCCACGTCCACTCAAAAATAAATTCATGAATAAAAGCTGGAATCATTTGCAAAAATGTTAGTTTGTGCTGGTTTCCATTTGATGTTCAGTTTATGTAACAATTTCATTTGGTTTTCATTTTCCTCCAATTGTTTTACCTTACCTTGGCTCAAGATGAAAAAAGTACATATGCTGAGATAGGGTTTTATATTTATACTAGTGCAGATCCCTGTGGGATTATCATTACACTAATGAGACAGATTCAAAATACATCAATTAGCTTCAGCCTGGACTGAGAAACTTGGGGCTTAGGCAAACTCTGAATCGTGTTCCATTATAGATTCTATCTTCATAGCCATCATAATCCACCACTGTACATTGATTATTGAGCAAGGCAACTGCTGGTTCAATGAATCATGTAGAAGAGTAGTGCCAGGGAATACAAAAACACAGGACAAAGGTATGTGCTTTGCAGAACAATAAAGGCAACCACCTTTAGCAGCCTATGTTTTAACACACATGCAACACAACTGAAAAGCTAATGTGCACGCAATCACAGTAGACATGACATGGCAGTGCTATTCCACTGAAGCACACTCACTCATAAAGAACACCGTTGTTCGGGTTCGCCAGCAGCACCATCCAGGGCAGTCCTGCTCAGTGCAGGGAGGCAGTCTCCATCGGAATGCATCATTTCCGTGCTATTTCCAAATGATGCCCAGATTCCTTTCAGTTGTCTGTTCACGAGTTTCATTACTCAGGGCTTTTGTGACTTTATGCAAACAGCTAATGGTTAAATATACTAATATTTCACCCACAGATCTGCTCAGCTGCCAGATGTTAGTTTTGTGACCCATGAATTCACCCAAGGACATACCAGGAAACAGAGGCCCGGTTGCTGTGTCAAATCAGTTTTACGTGTGAAACTCTCAATAACCAAAAGCAGCACAATTCAAGAATTCTATTTCTTTTAAACAAAAAAAAACATTTAACAACATTTCCAAAATGGTACTAGCATATTTTCCTTTTGACATTTATGAAAAATCAAAATGACTAAGGTAGGGTTTAAAATTGGAACTTTATCGAAGTGAATCTTCCAGACATCACATTAAGTGGCTAATCCATGGCATGTCCTATGGCTTCATATCCTGTACACATTACACTACTCTGATTATATTGTTTGCATATTATTTGATCTATGCTGTTATCACAAGAAAAAGGTTAATGCTGAGCAGCAAACTGGTAGATGGCAAGATAGATGGAGGTGGAAGTGAGAATATTTGTTTGTTTCTTCCCAACTTTTACTACTTCAACAACATCTAGTACAATTTGAATTATTCCTCCACTCCCAAACATCCAATAAATTTGTTGTTTAACCTAGACCCAAAGAGCTAAATGACCACCTTTTAATTACGACTGAAATCAGCAAGTAGCTTTTAACTTTTAAGAGTTCTGCACAATCCTTTTTATCCTCCTCTTTCCTGCAAGATTCTCAGTTCCACTCTTTCTGATAATTCCCTCCCCCTTCTGAAGTACATTGGAAGTCTATTTCCTTTCCTCCACACAGAAGCACACATTTCACTTTATTTCCTGTAAAGTTGTAAGCCTCCTACTTTACAGAGTGTTCTGCAGCCAGTATTCTATCCACAGAGAATTGCAGCCCCTTTCCACTTCTGTACAATAATAGTCCTTTTGCTTCATCCCATTGCTAAGAGCTACCCCATTCTGTTTCACCTTTCCCCCATATATATGTACAGTGCTTCTCTTCCAGCCTCCAGGAAAGGTACACATCCCCCTGAAAAATGTGCAGCATTTCCCCAACTTCTTCCGATCTTAAATGTCGATATAAAAATGTATACATTTTCTCTTTTATTCCTTGATGCCCTTTGGTCTTGCTGGAAAAAAACCCCAATTGCGTGACGTTTTGTAACCCAGCATCTATTGCTATTTAAATATATTTTTCCTTCATTTTGTAAAATAAAAAAAAATTGCTTCCCCATACACTCCAAAATTGTGGTCCCTTTAAAAAAAATGTTTATTTAGTGACACAAGCCCTCTTGCAAACAATTGGCTAATCTTTCCCACTTGTAATTTCAAGGAAAGGGCCGTGCATTGACACTGGTGGAAATCAGTGAAATCTCTTAATTTAACCTTATCAGCTTTGGCCGTTCTGGTGTATCAGTGCTGTGGCCCCTTCTAAAAGAGAACCCCCCTTTTTGTGAGGTCATTGCAACCAACAGCACTTTCCCTTTTTGTCATTCCAGTCCTTTGATACTAAAATCTATATTCTGATATGTTATTTCTTGTGGATGTATAACCCACTGACATACATTACCTTTAGACCGTATATCCCTCCTCCATTTCAGCAGCCCAACAATGATATAATCTCTCCTTTCAGTAACCCCAGAAATAAAACCCTCTAAACAATCAAACAAATAAGGCAACACAATCCAAACCAGGTACTAGTTAGCAGTACAAACTCAAAGCAGTACACGTTGGCCATTGTCAAAATCCTAGATTTCCCGAGGCAGGACATGTTCTTGCAGAACCACTTCTGGCACCATCACCTGGAGTCTTGTAGCCAGTTTCCTGTTGCAGCAAGTCCAATAGCAGTGGCACTGGAAGGACGATACTGAACCTCCCACATCTGAAGTGGTACAGCAACTGGAGAGATTCACAAACATACATTTATTTAACCAAAGACTCCATCAATACTACTTTTTACACTTATATTTCTGCATTCCACTCTTGTTGACTCCATGGCCTCCAAGTACAGTAATGTAATTATTAGAACAGTGGAACGAGCATGATCAGAATTTACACTCATGGTGTCATGCACCGCACCTCAGTAATTATCTGTGTGGGTGCATCTACTGGATATTAACTCGGATAAGAGCTTCATAGTAAGACTTGCCTTTTCTCCAAGTGTCCCTTAACGCATAAAACAAGGTAATAACATTCCCAAATCAACATTTAAAGAGCCAATAAATAGCTACATCTAAAAAGACCCAAAGTGCTGGGGTAACTCAGCAGGCAAGCCAGCATCTTTGGAGAAGATGGATAAGTGACATTTCAAACTGCAAATATCCACATCCAATATTTCCTTCAAGTCCTGTAAGATAATGTTAACATTAGGATCCACCTTTAAATTAAGTATAACAATAAAGCTCTTGAATAAGTAAATCTCTTGAATAAGAAAAGTGAGTAAATTACTTCACTCTCTTTACAGATGCTGGCTGATCTGATGAGTATGCCCAATATTTTCTGTTTTTATTCCATATTTCTAGCAGCTGCAGATTTTGGTTGCTTCTCAACATATTTCGTAAACAGCACAAACCAATATGCCATTCTGAATAGGTCTGAATTGCACACATAGACACACATATTAGATTTCCTTTGGCGCAAATGTGCATACCTGCCTCACCAGGTGAAAGCCGCAGGGTGTAGTGAGTACAGTTGTTTACACACAAGTCTTTCGGCAAGAGCTGAACCTCAAAAACCCCTTGTAGCTGGGCAATCCACATTAGCAAGTCCCCATCATGATCTCCCACCTGCAAAGGAAATCACTCAGATCATCATTTAATCCAGTGCTACTCCAGTCCACATTAATTAAGATTGCAAAGTGTCATTATCAACAAAATAAAACGATCTGCATCTTCTAAATAAGCCCCAGAAATATCTGAGAAACAGAAACAGGATGTACAAGACTCTGGGAGTATCAGGTCTGTCAACGCTCATGCAATACTGTAAACTATGTACCAATCATTCACAAGCACATTTTATTACCTTTACAAATGGGTCCCCTGTGCCACCATTTTCTGTTTGTGCTGCCATTAGCAACCAGTTCGACTCTGCCAATTCCACCACTGCCGGAAGGAAGTAAGGCCGTTGATAAAATCCACGGATCACCTTTGCCGCTACTTTGTTGCAATTCTTCCTGTGTAGAAATAACCCACTTATCTATTGTGTCCACTTGTCAACAATCATGCTTGAAACCAGAGCACCAGCCTTGGCTCAGTTCGTAAGTCTGGGCAGCCACTTTAATTTAGGTGCGGTCAATTTTCCAAATCAAGGGAGGTTCACTGCAACAGATGAATTTAGAAAGCTAAAGAAAAATGATGCACAATGCAATTGCAATGCACGACATCTCCATGAAATACAATATGAAAAAACATGACCCAAGAATAAAGACCACAGTTGGTAGTAGTGATCACAGCAATATCAATATCAATGCACAACAGGTAGAGGATTGTCATCGGTGGGGCACATGCTATATGTGGTTGGTCAGGACACTTAAAAATGACAGTAAGTGGCAACTGAAATGACAAAGTGTAAACTCAGTTCGAGTAAGTGGGACTGCTGCAATTGCAAGAGTCAATCGGTGGAGCTGTGGGAGGTAACAGAGTATGTCCAGCAGCTGATTCATGCATCCTCCATTCCTGTCTTTCTTGGCAAGTCAGTTGCTCAAAGACAATAAAATAATTCAAATCAATAATTTTCTTTCAAATGTAATTTGTTTATTGGGAGATGGTCTACCCTGTTGGTTAGAATTTGTTGCTATGAGCAAGTAAGCATATTCCAAAACAGAGCCAATATTACAATTTGAAGGCCAAATCAATGCTTAGGAAATAAGACTTTTAATTAAAAACATTTCTGCACTGCATTGAATTTGAAACTATGTTTTGGAGAACTTAACTCTGCAACAATCAAGTAAAAGTTTTGTCTTACCATTGAACTGCCCAGTGGGCAAGTCTCTGATGATGGATCTTTTCTAAGAAAACACTTGGGCTTTTCTCCAGAGAGTCTTGAGAGTCCCAGTAACTGCACACAATTGTATTCTGCAGTACTGGATGTCCACTGAACAACTGTAATAGAGACAGCAACACAGGTTCAATCCTTTATTTAAGTCAATGTGTTTCCTCACACAAATCCGGGACTTTTAACACGACTAACCACACCATCTTTCTCCGATAACTCTGTCATTGCCAGCTGGCCTGGACCACACAAGCTTGGTTTCATCTTGTTAGCTAGGGCAAGAGATTGATTCTCATCGACTTCCTTTCCTACGCCTGCTTCCTCACCTTTATTGTTCCTCAAAGATCTCACCTATTTCTCAACTATGTTTCTCATGGTGCATTGGCCATAATCCATTGATGACTGTCAACTTTTCCTCTCTCTTCCAATCCATTACCTTGAAATTATCAGACTATTTGTTCAACATCTATTAGTTTATTATTCTCAGGTGTATCGAGATAGTGAAAATCTTTGTGTTACCTGTTATCCAGGCAAGTCATACCGTGCAAAAGAGAAAATAACAGAGCACAAAATATAGTGTTATCGCTACAGAGAAAGAGCTGCAGATAGAAAGTGGTGGGTAGATTGGGAATACACCCCAAGAGGTCAGTTCAAGTGTCGGATAACAGTGGCAGAAATCTGTTCCTGAATCTGTTGGTATGTGCATTCAAGGTTTGGTATCTTCTGCCCAAAGGAGATGGGGGAAGAGCTAATGACTGGGATGCAAGAGGTCCTTGATTATGTTGGCTGCTTTCCTGAGGCAACGTGAAGTGGGAGTGGGAAGCTGCTTTGTATGATGGACTCAGTTACATCCATAACTCTATGCAATTCCTTGAGGTCTTGAGCAGAACAGTTGCTAAAACAAGCTGTGATGCTTCTGCAATGCTTCCCAATGCAAACATTGGTAATGAGTCATTGGTACACACAAAATGCTGAAGAAATTCTGCGGGTGGGGCAGCATCTATCAAGAGAAGAAAAAGGCGATGTTTCGGGTCGAGACCCTTCTTCAGACTAATGTCGGGGGGTTGGGGGAGAAAGAAAGGAAGAGGTGGAGACAGTAGGCTATGTAGTCTCTTTTGAGGGAGGAGGGGAATTGATGTGCTTTCTTAACCTGGTGCTTCAATGTGGTTGGTCTAGGACAAATTGTCGGAGATATTTCCATCTAGGAATTTGTAGATCTCGACCATCTCCAATTCAGTACTATTGATACGAACTGGGGCGCATACACCACCCACGTCCTGAAGTCAAAGACTTGCTCCTTCGCCTTGCTGACATGGCAATTCACATTTAACGCTGTGCTTACTGACCTATAAGGCCTTCTGGCTAAACACCACTATAATTTTAAAGGAAGAAAAATAGACCAGCTGGAAAAACCCAGCAGGTCAGCGGTATCTGTGGAGGGAAAAGAACAGTCAAAGTTTCAGGTCGAAACCCTTCATCTAGAGACCCTAAAGGTCAACTGTCCTTTTCCCTCCACGATACTCCCTGACCTTCCGAGTTGCTCCAGCTGCTCTTTTTTTCCAGTATCTGCAGTCTCCTATGCCTCCATAATTTAAATTTTTTTAATTCTGCCCTTGACCACCCACCGATCCTAAGTGGGGTTGCATAACCGATGGCCAATATCTTCAACTGCCAAGAACTCAAGCTCTGGAATCACTTTGCCACCATTTCCTTCATCAGCACAGTCCTTGTGCCACGCAGTTTTGATCAAGTATTTGCCCTGTCCCACAGTGCGAGTTAATTCAAGTGCTCTCTCAAGTTAAAAAAAAAATCAAACTCGTGGTAAGCACAGAGAATAAATGTAGCGGGTACGTCTCTTACCGGCTCGTACCACTAACAGCAGGTACGCGGGAAGACTCGCTAACAGCAGGTAAGCACGGAAAGACTCGTGAAGATTTTTCAACACGTTGAAATATGTCCACGAGAGCCCGAGTACCAACGAGTGGCCATTACCGTAAATCTCCGAGTTCGAATCAGGGCAAACTCAGGAGAACTCTTGGAATGAACTCGCACCGTGGGACAGGGCTATAACTCTGTCAATGTCACAGGCTGTTCAGCAAATTATCTTTTGGCATTTTACCAACAATGCAGAAATACAAGTTATTGTTGCAGTCTAAATAAGGGTCCTTCCACAAATACTTCTTGACCCGCTGAAATCCTCCAGTACTGTGTTTTGCTTATTTTTGCAAATTCTTATTTCCTGCCTTTTTATGGTTTACAGCTATTCTCTCACGTAATGAACGCCGTTATTGACATCTTCTCCACAATAAGTGGCTCTTGCCAAACCACACACTATTTCCTCCTCTGGGAATCATAATGTTTCAAATTCCCTGTTGTGATGGCAAAACTGCCCATGGTAGCCGAGTGTCTGAGGTTCAATATCTGGCCCTATCAGACCAAATGTAAGCATCACTACCTCCCAGGCGAGGCTAGGGCTCATTGCTCCATCCCCACACAATGGTGCCATAATTGCTACTTTGATGAAAATGCAACTCGAACACCGAGATCAAGAATTCAAAAATCAAAGCAGATCTCGAACCTATAACTAGGAGATAACAAGCAAGACATTATCCTCATCAGTCACATGGTTCTTGAGTTTTGCAATTTAATGATTCAACTCAACATTTCATAGCAACTTTCATAGCAAAAGGATTTGAGTATAGGAGCAGGGAGATTCCACTGCAGTTGTACAGGGTCTTGGTGAGACCACACCTGGAGTATTGCGTACAGTTTTCGTCTCCAAATCTGAGGAAGGACATTATTGCCATAGAGGGAGTGCAGAGAAGGTTCACCAGACTGATTCCTGGGATGTCAGGACTGTCTTATGAAGAAAGACTGGATAGACTTGGTTTATATTCTCTAGAATTTAGGAGATTGAGAGGGGATCTTATAGAACCTTACAAAATTCTTAAGGGGTTGGACAGGCTAGATGCAGGAAGATTGTTCCCGATGTTGGGGAAGTCCAGGACAAGGGGTCACGGCTCAAGGATAAGGGGGAAATCCTTTAAAATCAAGATGAGAAGAACTTTTTTCACACAGAGAGTGGTGAATCTCTGTAACTCTCTGCCACAGAGGGTAGTTGAGGCCAGTTCATTGGCTATATTTAAGAGGGAGTTAGATGTGGCCCTTGTGGCTAAGGGGATCAGGGGGTATGGAGAGAAGGCAGGTACGGGATACTGAGTTGGATGATCAGCCATGATCATATTGAATGGCGGTGCAGACTCGAAGGGCCGAATGGCCTACTTCTGCATCTAATTTCTATGTTTCTATCATAACTTTTGCAGAGTACAGTAACTGTGGAGTTAGTACTGATCAGAATTCACAACAATGGCCTTTGGTAACACTCAGGACTGACATACAGATTGAGGAAGCAAGAGTTGTGCTTGTATGTATGGAAGTCATACTGACATATGGGCAGGAATCCAAAGACTAATTTTACATCTAGTTCCTCAGGAAACTATTAGCTTTTGGCACACAGAGATGCAGCCAGCTGAAAGATGAGGGAAAGCACGTACACACCTTACAGCTTTCCTCATCCTGTGTACAATCATAAACAAATCCTTGTGTTACATGATCTAGTTCGCAAATGTGTGTCACCTGCTTGTACATTTGATGCAGCAATCAGGAGCCCCAACTTGTTATCCACCAAAGGCTCGAGGAGAGAACAAAAGATTTCACTGTAAGGGATTAATCATCACAATGCTTCAATGGAGTGATTGACTCCCCTTACCCATCATACCAAATACATCCATTCATACCGAAATTCACTGAATAAATGATAAACAAAAGCAATTGGCCCAGGGTACATTACATTATGAATCAATTCTCGGTGCCCTATTTGCATGTACATTTCAACATGACATCAGGTCAGGCACCTCACTATGTCACAAGTTGCCCACTGTGCATTTCCTCTTGCTGTAGAAAGTGGAGCATTTGATGTTAGCCAAGAACATGTGTTTAACACTCACAGGAACACCATGCCGCTTGGCCACAACTGTGTCAATTTACAGGGAGAGCCGACCCACATGTGAACAACTGTCTACTACTCTCTGCACATTCACAGGAGATTAATCTAACAAGTGCTTCGGCAACATTTAGCACTTGCTCATGCTCGCCTGAATGATGACACCATTGGAACCATTTCTGCCCAAAGCAGGCAGAGACTGCAGCAATGTTGCATGAAGACAGATTGTAATGTGCCCTCAATGAGGATGCATTTTAACTCAGAATTATTCATCATGTAAATGAAAAAACACTCACATAAAGACGCATGACATATGTTAGGTGAATACCTATTTTATAGATCACGGGTATGGAGAAAGGGCATGGAGGAGGAATAGAGGCCAGCACAGATCAGCCATGTTGGTATTAAATAGAGGGGCAAGCTAGAAGAGGCAGACAGCCTCCTCCTGCTCCTACATTGAGTTCCAACATGGCTTCAATCCCCAAACCCAATGCAAAGACTGATCACAGGGTCCAAGTTCCAACTATCCAGTCTCTGCCTACTTAACTCTCCTCCTTGGTGTCAGCTCTCAGGGTAGCAATCTCTAAAAAAACTCTGCTCTTAACCAAGACGGTTTGCGAGGTGCGGAAGAGTGGAATATGGTGGCGACAGTGTGTGGGGGAGTTAAATCTCAGTACCCACACAGCACGGAAAAAGGTCCTTTTACCCAACTCATCATCCATGCTGTTCAAGATGCCCTGTCTATGCTAGTCCTATTAACTGATTTCCCTACTTTCACAAAGTTCACATCTGACTACTCCCTTTTTTGACATCTCCATGTCAATCGTAAGGGAGAGGTTAGCCACCAATCTATTTTACAAGCCCACCAATTCCCACAGCTATCTGGACCAAAATCTCCTCCATCCCACTGCCTGTAATGACTCCATTCTCCCAGTTTTCTTTCTGTCATATCTACCGTGATGATTAGATATTCCACACTAACAGGGCTCGAAATTAGCGGTTGCCCGGGTGCCATTGACCATCCAAAGTGCCACCGGGCAACCTAAATGCCGACTCATTTTGCCCGGCTTGGCAAGCAAATACTGGTTTATACCGATAGACACAAAAACCTGGAGTAACTCCGGGGGTCAGGCAGCATCTCTGGAGAATAGGAACGTGACGTTTCGTGTCGTCGGCGGCTGTATTCCTCTAGTATCTTTGATTGCGGGGCAAAGATACTAGGTGCAGGATGACGAAGGGTCGGAGCGAATGACGGGCCCTGAAAAGCGGCAGCAATGGCGGCGACAGTGGCTCCACCACCTCTTCCTCCCACACCCCGCCCAGCAGAAGGAGGCCTCTCTCTCCCTCCCTCATTGGCGTGCGAGAGGGGTTGTTTTGAAAGCGGCGTTGGCAGATTTGCAAGCAGTGGCCGCGATCGCCCTGAAATCCCCATTCCCTCCTCTATTCAGTCCTCACTGACATCCCCCGTGCTCCCCTCCCCCTCCTCCCCCCCCCCCAATCTATTCATCATCCTACCCACCTCGCATTGATTCTCCCCCCCCCCCCCCCCCCCCCCCCCCCCCCATCCCTGTACCCCCAATTCACCCTGTACTGACCCCCCCCTCCCATCCATCCTGCACTTCTCCCCCCCATTCACTCCGTTTTCCCCACCCTCCCGTTTTGACCCACCCTCCATTACCCTGCACCAATCCCCCCATCCATCCTGTAGTGATCTCCCCATTCATATTTTACTGATCTGCCATTCATCCTGTACTGATCCCCTCATTCATCCTGTATTGGTCCCCTCATTCATCCCACACTGAAATCCCATTCATCCCGTACTGATCCTCATTCATCCTGCACTGATCCCCTCATTCATCCCGCACTGATCTCCCATTCATCCTATACTGATCCCCTCATTCATCCTGTAGTGATCCCCCATTCATCCTGCACAGACCATCCTATCCACACTGTTCTGACCCCCCCCCCCCCCATTCATCCTGTGCTGACCCCCCCCCCCCCATCCATTCTGTACTGATCAAGAAGAATGGGGGGGGAACAGTCTGAAGAAGGGCCTCGACCCGAAACATTGCCTATTTCCTTAGTTCCATAGATGCTACCTCACCCGCTGAATTTCTCCAGCATTTTTGTCTACTCCCATTCATCCTGTACTGACACCCCCCCATCCATCCCGTACTGATCCCCCCCCATTCGGCAACGTTTTGGGCCGAAACCCTACTTCAGACTGATGGGTTTCGGCCTGAAATGTTGCCTATTTCCTTTGCTCCATAGATGCTGCTGCACCCGCTGAGTTTCTCCAGCACTTTTGGCTACCTTCGATTTTCCAGCATCTGCAGTTCCTTCTTGAACATAATATGCGAATGCTTCATTGAGCATAATTCCGACTGGTAACTACGCACTTCGTCCGAGCACATTATCGCACGTGTCATGCAAACCATCTTAAATGACCACCTAAACTGTCATTTGGCAATCTAAAAAGCTGTAACGGTTGCCCGGCTGGCAACAGGGAAAAAAAGTTAAGCGAGAGCCCTGACTAATGTTTCTAATAAGCCTTATTCCTTAATCCTGACCTTAGTTGACAGGACAGGTTGTGGTAGAAGAGGGCAGGTTTAGCACATCAAAACTGTGAAATCCATTTTCTAGACTCACACTAGATTTAAGCACATGACCAGTTACATAAAGTAAAGGTAAACAAAGCTTCCCTTTTCACTTACCCGAGTTAGGAATGGCACAGTGAAATCCCTCAGCGCAACCCATTCTTCAGCCCCATCCGTTATTACAAGGGGTAGATTCTGACGCAGATACTTCTGAAGAACAACTTTTGGATCCACTTTCTGCACAGATTCCACGGTTGGGTATTTCTGGCACACCTTTACCAATGAAATAGAGAGCCACTCAACTTTTCAAACTAAAACTACAATAACTTAAAACATGTAATTTATCTTGCCACTGTAGAGAAGAACCACAATTCTTTACAATGTTTATTTCCCCCCAAATTCCCTGTTGAAGAATAAGCCCCAGCACATTTTGAATCCCAGATGCTAAGTGCTGCCCACGCAAGCACAGTTCAATTATAATCTTAGACTGGCAGGCTAGTCCTGAACAACATTGGCCCTAGAAAGTCATCGGTAATCATTTAGTTCAAATCTGGCAAGATATTTATCATCCTTGTTGGAGAAAACCCAGGCTGATTATAGTCATGCAAAGTCCCTTTGTCCAAGGTAAACTAACTCAAAAAAGGCATTAGAATACAAGTTCCAATCCCAATAAAGCAGTAACCAAAGTAGGGAATGCATAACAAAGCTCAGGATATTTATGGGTTGATCAATTAGTAAAAGATCTACTATCAGTAAAACTATTTTTCCCAAAACTCACTTATTTTTATTTTTACCATGAAAATGAAATGAAGAAAATCAACATTTGAATGCTGCCACGTTGATGACCAGTAGAAAAGGTGCACGTTAGTCAATGGGCTTATTTGTTTCAAACATTATACCCACACAACTTGGACACTCCAAAACGAGCATGAATTGTTGTAGTTGCAGAGACCATGAAGGATAGTTATTGAACCCCATAGTTATTCAATCCCATCCCTCAATAGTTAACCTGAACAGGGAATTTGAGTTCCCAAGAGTTTCATGTAGAAATAAGATTTTACCTCTCTCAGTGAAGGTTCCACCCCACTTCAGAAACATCACAAGATAACATTTGATAAGCTTTTGTCACAATGGTTCCACACTCACATTGATGCAGTCAGTCAGCTGTAAGGACTCGAGGCCTCTCACAAAATAATAGGGGTTCCTGATCAGGCAGTCTGTGTTGGAGTACAACGTCCAATCCCAATAAGGCAGCAACTAAAAGGTAAGTAAGTGTTCAAGACCATAAAGACATAGGAGCAGAATTCAGCCATTCAGCCCATAGTGTCAACTCCAATCACGGCTGATCTCTTTCCCTCTCAACCCCATACTCCTCTGTAACCTTTGATGTCCTTCCTTGTCATGAACCTATCAAGCTCTGCCTTAAAATAACCAATGTCTTGGCCTCTGTAGCAATGATTTCCACAGATTCACCACCATCTGGCTACAGAAATTCCTACTCATCTCCATTTTGAAGGTACATCATTTTATTCTGAGGCAGTTCCTTCTGGTTCTACTCTCCCATTACTAGAAACATCCTTCCCACATCCACTCAATCGAGGCCTTTCATTAGGTCGTTTTTTGAATGAGATTCTCTCCCCCCCCCCCCATTTAAATTCTGCTGAATCCAATAAAATAAACGTTTCCATCATTCAAACTATAACATTAGGTTAAGTGAAATTTCCAAAGAGAAATAGACCACTCTAGGGAGAAAAAACAATTTTGTTACAGGGCTTGAGCACAATACTAAAATGTACTCAAGGCTTTGGTTCATGAAGCCAAAATATCAATAGAACTGGCCTGGAAACAAGGTGCCCCAGAGGCTCAGTAATCCAAGGACGCCAGTAGCAACATTGGATAAGAACTTGAACACATCACAAGCCCAGATAGCATTTGTAAATTTTTTTATTTTTTTTTAAGTGAGCATCGCTGCTTGCGAGTGTATAATTATTGTATTGGCATTAAAATCCTGTTTCACTCATGTCCTTGCCCGTTTTAGCCAACATGCCATTCTGGATGTAGTAACATTCTGGTTAAATTACTAAACGAATAATATCGAGGCCTGGGCAAAATACACGGCGCTGGAGAAACTCAGCAGGTCCTGCAGTGAATCGAGAAGCCTGGACAAATGAAACAACGTGCATGGTCGAAACACATCAGTGCAGCGCAGAAATTTTAATTGACTAATTGGAATTGTCGTTGATCCACAAGGAAACGATTGGATAGATCACTGTGAACAAAACAGCATTTGGTTCACAATGTCTCTGGGTGAAAGGACGGGCCATGGGTAGGGAACAGGCAGCAGCAGTGAGCTGTAAGAAATGTCCCAGCAATGCACTCCAGACTGGAACAGTAAACAATTATCCAGCCTGAAGAAGGCTCCCAACCTGAAATGTCACCTGTCCATGTTCTCCAGAGATGCTGCCTGAACCGCTGTGTTACCCCAGCACTTTAATTGTTGATGGTCCATTAATGGTTCCCCCGCGCCTGAAATGCGGGCATTGGAAACTCTCAGCAGCCGGGGGGCGGTGGGGTTTGTTCGGGACGGTGGGGTGGAGGGGTGGGGGGCGGTTCGGGTCCGCGGACACCCACCTGGATGAGCAGGGCACGGCCGCAGAAGCTGAGGAAGCGGGCGGCCGGGCCGGCGCGGAGTAGGCCGCCTGGCAGGAGCAGCAGCAGCAGCAGCAGGGCGCCGGCGGCCAGCGCCGACCGAGGGCCGGGGGAGCGGCTAGGCCCGCGGCGCAGCAGCGGCTCCAGCGCCCGGAGCCGGGCCGAGGATGAAGCCGGCAATCGCCGCTCCCGCCGCAGCCGCTCGAACTCGCCGTCGAAGTAGGCGAGCCTGCGGGCGAAGGGCAGCGAGCGAAGCTCCGAAACCGGCTCGGAGCCTCGCCCCCACCGGCCCACCATCGCCGACTCCCCTCGGTGCCAGCAATGATCTTAGAGCTTTGGTGTGCAGGAGCTGCGCCGCTCAGCCCCGCCCACTTCAGAACCGCCCCGCCCACTTCAGAACAGCCCCGCCCACCAGATCAGCCCCGCCCACTTCAGAACAGCCCCGCCCACTTCAGAACAACCCCGCCCACTTCAGAACAGCCCCGCCCATTTCAGCTCAGCCCACCTGGGAACAAATGCAGAGCCCAAAGATCCTATAGCAGCTCTGCTATAGATTCAAGATTCAAGAGATTCAATTTTTAATTGTCATTGTCAGTGTACAGTACAGAGACAACGAAATGCATTTAGCATCTCCCTTGAAGAGCGACATAGCAAACGATTTGAATAAAAAATAAATAATAAGTGGCTGGCGGGGGGGGGGGGGGGGGTGATTGGCAGTCACCGAGGTACGTTGTTTAGTAGAGTGACAGCCGCCGGGAAGAAGCTGTTCCTCGACCTGCTGGTTCGGCAACGGAGAGACCTGTAGCGCCCCCCGGCTGGTAGGAGGGTAAACAGTCCAGGGTTGGGGTGAGAGCAGTCCTTGGCGATGCTGAGCTCCAGGATCTGGCAGAGACCGCCCGCCGCCAGTCCTGCAACAACTTGTTTGAGAAGGAAAGGTCCCGACCAAAGATACCAGAGGAGCTATAATCTTTGCTCCCGACCTCTTTCACAGGAAGGTCAACATTAAGTTGCAGGTACATTATCAGCACCCCGTTATCGCTTTATACCTTTGGTTGCTTACACAAAAAGTCACGAATCCACTACTTTGTCCATTTTACCACATCTTTGAATAAAAGTCCATCCCCGTACCTCCTTCAGCAGTTTGTCAAATATTGTTCTTAAAGGTCTTATAAAATATCTATTTTTAATATTGTTTTACTGTTGTTAAAGGTGCAAAATTGTTAAACTTGTTAAAATTGCAAACTCTTCTTAGAAGCTAAATGGTAAAAACAAGTCTTGCATTCATTGAACACTTTTAACCATGTCTGGGCATCTTATCCTAACCTGATCCACCACAGTTTACAGGTGTGAGAACTACATGAAACAACTCTCAGGGCAATTATAGATGATTCAGATTGTGCAGCCAAATAGCGATCCAACTAAATCTACAAGTTTGAAGACAACACCACTGTAGTTGGCCGGATATCTTGTTGGTGGGGGCGCTGCCAGCAGCGTGTTAGTCATTTCTACTTTTTTTGTTTTTTTTAGTATGTCCAAATGTTTGTTTTAATGTCTCTCGGTGTGTCTTGTGAGGGGGGGGGGAGGCAAGGGGGGAACCGCTTCTGGTCGCCTCCTCCACGGAGAGGCGACTTTTTCCATGTCGCCTCCCTTGCGGCCCAACAACAAGGATCGGGCCCGGAGCTTCAGCAGCGGGCGCAGCGTGAACGTTTCATCGCGTAGCGGGCGAGCCCTCACCTGGGGTCGCCAGAAGGGAGTGCTCCAATCGCTGGCCCGCCGACTGTTCCATCCTGAAGCCGCGGTCTGCGGAAACTGGGATCCCTCGCTGGGGACCCCGGAGGAGAAGAGCTCCGACCGCCGGCCCGCGGCCTACAACATCTTGAAGCCGCGGTCTGTGGTGCTTCTAGCTGCGGGGACTTAGATCTTTGACCGCTGGCCTGCGGCCTACATCATCTTGAAGCCGCGATCTCTGGTAGGGAAGCAGCGATTCGAGAGGGCCTGTATATCTGGCTGCCGGCAGCGGTGACTGCGGAGGTTTGTGGTCCCGACCATGGGGAAAAATGGAGGACTGACTGAACACCATAGTGATGAATGCTGTGGTGGATGTTTTGTGTTAAATTTCTATTGTGTATTGTGTGTTCTTTTTTATTGTACCACTGCTGGCAAGTTCATTTCACTGCACTTCATTCTGTATGTGACGAATAAATCTAACTATTGACTATCGAATAATGACAAGACGGAGTACAGGATGGAGATTCAGAACCATGTAACATGAGACAACCTCTCCCTCACTGTCAGCAAGACACAGGAGATAGTGATGGTGGTTGACTTCAGGAAGCAAAGCAGTACACACCAGTATACATTGATGGCGGCAAGATAGAGATGGTCGAAGGCTATAAGTTCTTAGGAATAAATACTGCTAGCAATTTGTCCTGGACTAGCCACATTCAAAGCAATGATCAAGAAAGCACAACAATGCCTCTACTTCCTTAGAAGGCTTTAGAAGTTTGGCATGTCCCCAACAAACTTTATCAACTTCTACAAATGTGTCAAAGAAAGAATCTTATTGAGATGCATCACAGCCTGGTTTGGTAACAGCTCCATCCAAGACTGCAACAAATTGCAGAGAGGTGTGGACGTAGCCCAGATCATCATACTAACCAGCCTCTCTTCCCTTGCTCCATCTACAATTCACACTGGGACTAGTCTCACCTCGGTCACTCCCTCTTCTCCCCTCTCCCATCAAGCAGGAAATACAGAAGTTTGAAAATGCACACCTCCAGATTCAGGAACAGTTTCTTCCCAGGCAACTGAACGGTCCTCCCATCAGCTAAAGTGTAGTCCTGACCTCCCATCTACCTCTTTGGAGACTTCTGAACTACCTTTTATCAGACTTCAATGTTATATCGTTGCACTAAAAGTTGTGGCTTTTATCCTTTATCTGTGCTTGTAGAAGAAAAAATTTAAATCTTCATTTACTTAATTTTGATCGGAATTAAATAAGGTAACAAAAGGGTGTGCGGACGTGGCAATTGGCATTTCGTTGACCAGGTGCAGAAGATCATGGGAATTTGGCAAAACAAGTTGCTTGATGGTCTGCTTGAAATATGAGATAGAAAGATGTAAAGATGCCCTTGTATTATGTTTGACTTGTATTAACCATCTGTTGTTGAATAAGATTAACATAAAGAAAAAGTATACTATGACTAACAAAATAATTAATATCCATGTAGTAGATAGTAATAACAGGAAAACATGTAGCCAAGGACGAAGTATATTTTCGCATATTTGCAGCTAACAAAATAGTTGTTTACTGCACTGTATAACTGTCGGCTAATTCTGCTGCAAAGACAGGGAACTGGTGAACAGTTAACTGCCGCCATCTCTCCATGATATCATGCAATAAAGCCTCTTGAATCGAACCGCCAAGTCTCCGTTTTTCCTTTAATTTTCCTCTGTCAATTTCCTCTACGGTGCTTTTATCCTTTATCTGGATGGCTTGATTGTATTCATGTATAGTTTTCAAAAACAAAGCTGTCAAAAGCTTTTGACTGTACCTTGGAACACGTTACAATATTAAATGAAAGTACTGATGTCTCAACCCTCAGACCATAGTTTCATAACCTGTTATCTCTGTCTCTAATTAGAACGTTGACCTTATTGAGACAGCACTAAATCAGCACAGGTGATAAAGCAGATATTAAGTACTTTTGAGAACAAAGGAAAAATTGAATTGTCTGAGAATAAACCAAACCTTAAGCAATGTTTCCTCAAATTGGAAGGCATAAAGATGCGATTTCTCAATTTCACAGGGACAAAAAAGGTCACAAAGCCTTCAACATAATGGGAAGAAACATGCTAGAACTGCACTATATGCCACATCGATAAATGCCTCAAGTATTTTCATTCCATGCATGAAATAGTCATTAGTCTTTTCTGTTTGTAAGTGAAGGGCTGAATGATTATTGGAGTCGCCTTTCCCCACTTTATTGAGCTTTTTCAATTACGCCAATATTGTAATTTGAGAGCAGAGGTAAAATGTAATGAAATTATTAATGGTCATAAAAAATTTTAAAACATCAGAACTGCAACATTTTGAGACTTATTGAGGCTGTTTAATCTGAGACACAGCCTCAACATGTAATTGAAAAGCAAAGTACTTAAAATGCCAGAAATCTAAAGTAGAACAGATAATGCTAGAAATACTCTGCAGGTCTGACTGCATTTATGGAGAATCAGAATTAATGACATAATTTCATGTAAAATTTACCATGAAACAGCTGATTCTGACTGCAGTCAGAATAAAAAACTATCTTGTAGATCAATGCCCAGTGTCTGCCTCTAGGTTTGATAAGTATGGAGCCACGTGCAACGTGGAATGCTCCACATGCTGCCGTTGCCTTCCCCCGAGATCTCTGCTACCTTCATTCTGGTCACTCCGCTGAATTTTACTCCACGTATTTTCCTATATCAAGACATCGACTGCACTGCAGACCATAGATTACTTTAGAAAAGTACTTTAGGAAGTCATCAAAAACATTATTAAAATTGTCTCTTTTCCTCAAATCTACAATGTAATGGAGTGGGTACTATTGATTAATCACTTCTGATATATTGAACTGCTCAGATTAGAAATAACCGTCAGTTTACTCCTGCATTCGCCAAAATGGTATAAAACACCACACTGCAAGACCAAATATTCAGGCTAAAACTAATGATCAAATTTATTTACACCATATTTAATTACACAGAAGCAATTATTTAGCAGATAATTTGCAAAACAAAGCTCGATTTACATACATCTTTAAGCTTCCTGTATCCAAAATAATAACCTTAAATCAGATTGTTTGATATTTTTAATAAACCTTTCATTAGCGTAATGCAGAGTGTCTCTGCCTGCAAGAGTTCTATCTCAATCAATTGATATGGAACCAATTTTTTGAAACCACGGCCTTTAAAATGTTAAATGTATTTGCATTTTGCTTCTTAAAATAGTATTATTTAGAGATGTATGAAATTCAGTTGAAAACTATACCAATTTTATCATTTAGGCACAAAGTGCTTTTTGTGTTAAATAATTGCTGTGTGGAATGTGAGAACTTCAGGAGCTAAAATATGTTCCTATTCCATCGTTTCTAAGATGAAAATTTCCAAAGCAGCGAATATGGCTTCAGAAAACAAAATGCAAGTGCTCCTGTTTCTCTTCATTCCCAACGATATATTGTAGTGATGTTTAAAACTTGTTATAATCTCCGGATGATTCATTGGGACTCTGCCTTCGCAAATGATACCTCTGCATCTCAGAATTCCTGCAGAGTGGACAGGGATACATTACGACAAGACTGCAGAAATTTGATCCTTGAGTAACAAAACAAATTGCTGGAGCAATTCAACGGGTCAGGCAGCATTCGTGGAGGGAATGGAAAGGTACCATGTCGTGGTCGGGACCCATCCTTAGATTCAGGAAAATTGCTGCTCATATACATCCTTTATTACTGTAAATAGTGAAAGGGAAACAGTTAATGAAAGTGGATGAAAGTGAGATGATGTGCAAATGCTTTGGGCAGGAATAGTTGTGCAAACTCATGGAGTGGCAGAATGAGGGGAACTGTGGACTGAAGCCAATTTTTCTGAACATCATCTGTTAATAATATGTAAGACACCCAGTAATTCGGTCCGGAAAGTTGAGCAGTTTGAACACGAGGTAGAGTGAAAAATAACCAGGGAGAAACTGGGATATGAATACAAGGATTAAGAAATCATTGGGTTGAGGTATTTGGAGTCAAGTTTAGGTAAATAAAATTTGTTGCAGGGTAGGATTTTGACAAAAGAATTGTGTAAAATTTGTAGATAACAGGGGATGGAGCGTTGGAGGTAGCAGTCAGTACATGGAGAGTTTAATCTGGTAAATCAGAAAGGTACGAAGAAGAGCTTCTATCATCCTATGATGAAGCAGGAAGGTGATGTTATTTTGGACGATTACGTGGATTGTATAATGACAGACCAGGTACCCAGTCAAAGCTCAATTCGGATAAATGCGATAATGTGAATACACATATTAGGATTCATCACCCAATCAATTAGGAAGGTGGTGGATGAGGGTTGGTATGGATTGCTTCCCTTGAAATCAGAACCGGGCGTCTTTAGCTTTGTGATGATGAACAATAGTAAGCTTTAAAATAAGTTTAGTTTAGTTTATTGTCACATGTACCGAGGTATGGTGATAAGCTTTCATTGCCTGCTAACCAGGCAGTGGAAAGACAATGCATAACAGCAATGTATTGTATCAAGCCAGCTGAGCTAGAATAAAAGAGTGTTGAAAAAGTAACCCCGTTGCAACCGCAAGAAATGCAACACCTGTCCCTTCACCTCCCCCCTCGACTCCATTCAAGGACCCAAGCAGTCGTTCCAGGTGCGACAAAGGTTCACCTGTATCTCCTCCAACCTCATCTACTGCATCCGCTGCTCCAGATGTCAGCTGATTTACATCTGTGAGACTAAGCGGAGGTTGGGCAATCGTTTCGCCGAACACCTCCGCTCAGTCCGCAATAACCTACCTGAACTCCCAGTGGCTCAGCACTTCAACTCCCCCTCCCATTCCCAATCCGACCTCTCTGTCCTGGGTCTCCTCCATTGCCAGAGTGAGCAACACCGGAAATTGGAGGAACAGCACCTCATATTCCGCCTGGGCAGCTTGCATTCTGATGGCATGAATGTTGAATTCTCCCAATTTTGCTAGCCCTTGCTGTCTCCTCCCCTTCCTTAACCCTCGAGCTGTCTCCTCCCATCCCCCCGCCCTCGGGCTCCTCCTCCTCCCTTTTTCCTTCCTTCTCCCCCCCACCCCTCATCAGTCTGAAGGGGTTCGGCCCGAAACTTCGCCTATTTCCTTCGCTCCATAGATGCTGCTGCACCCGCTGAGTTTCTCCAGCATTTTTGTGTACCGTTGAAAAAGTAAAGCTGTGTTAAATTTCACAGGTACACAAAAATTCTGGAGAAACTCAGCGGGTGCAGCAGCATCTATGGAGCGAAGGAAATAGGTAACGTTTCGGGCCAAAACCCTTCTTCGAGATTTCACATAGATTTCACATATGCATGACAGCTCATCAGTTTTTATGAACTTTGTCATAGAGTGGGTGGATTTAAATAACTACTTGGAGTTCTGCAATTGATAAAACCTTTGAGTACTGTAATGTTCTGCTTGTACGTGAGAAAAGGATAATATAAATTAAACATGAGGTAGCAAGGAATGGAATCACAATGGTTGCGAATGTGCATTTGATGGTCAGATAACTGAGAAGAAAGTGAATGTCCAGGTTTTTTTTGTCAAGGAAAGAGTGAACTAAAGTTGATCACCCGTGACATGTTGCCAGGGGTCGTCTGTATGGTCGTGAGAGGTCTCCAAAGAGTCGTAGCGTCTTTCTGGTCGCCGCTGAATTTTAAACATGTTTATAATTTCGGCGACCTATCACGGGTGCCAGCAGATCGCCTGTAAAGGTCGTGTAAATGGGACAGGCCCTTTAGTCAAGATGGAAATCCAAAGTTATTCAACTGATTGATGCAGGAAATCAGCACGAGATTGGTGAAGGGGCAGCATGGGAACAGGAGGATGGGAAAGCGACGTTAAGTGTATAGTTGAAGAGCTGAGTGTAGATCTTTCAATTATTAAATTTTTAAAAGTAGATGGTAGCCAAAGTGAATGCTCAACAATATTAACCAACATTGAGATTAGAAGAGGTAATGAAATTACCTGGAGCTTTGAGAAGAGCTCGTGATATTCAGTGTTAGCTGTGGCTAAGTTAGTGATTCTCTCATCTTTGAATCAGAGGGTATTTGTTCAATGCTACTTCAAACATAAAGCCAAGGCTGACCTCAGTTTAGTTGTTGAGGGAATGCTGAATGTTGGAAATGTTGTCTTTTAATTTAAACTTTCAACCACCAATCTATCTCGCCTCTTCCACTGCGGTAAATTATTTCAAGACATTATTGAAGACGAGCAAGGAAGTTCTCTCATTGTCCACCTAATATTTAACCCTGCAGCATTACCCATCTTTCATTTTGTTGGTTATACGTTCTCTGCCTGTATAAATTGTGAGATTTCTAATGTTATAAGAGTGTACACTTTGTTTACTTCTTACGAGTGAAGTGTAATATGTCCTGCAGTTATCAGTGAAGTGCTATAATACTGTAAGGTTTTTTTTCCTTTCTCATGAAGATTGGGTGTTCAAGGAATTGTGCAGATGGAGCACCTTCAAAGTATGGACATCAGATATTGAACATGTACAGCAGTGATTGCAGAGATTACAGCAATCTCGAACACCAGAGTGAAACAGAACAGATTGGAAGATACATGGAGAGGCATTGAAAAAATGATAAGGAAACACACAATTCAATGAAAAATTACTATCTGCAATCTTTCAAACTACGAGAAAACCGAATAATTGCAATTTCCCCATTTCACAGTGAAGCAGTATATGCAGCTGTACTCTTTGAGAATGGGGTAACAATGTGGAGTATTGACAGGCAACTTTCCTGATGTATTGCTTTGCAATAAATGATTTATTATTTTTCAATCCTTGATTCTATTTTTGTTTAATTTAGTTTTGAAACCAGATTTGGCCTGAAGCTATCTTCTTGGTATAAAGTAACAAATCATTCATAATTGTTAATATCAATCATTCTCAAACAAGATGCAAACCAGATGGATCCTTCTCCTATTGGCCTTTAGATTGTTTTGGAATTCTTATCTTAAGTAAAGAGGTTGTAATTCATGAACTGGTCTACATTGACACTTGTCCAAGGAATGCTGCCTATAAGTTTAGTCAACAAAATATTAAACTATGCCTTGGACGGCCACATTACTTGGATATGAAGGTTGCTTATCTTGTTTGTACAAGGGCAAAGGGTTCTCATAAGGTGTCACTGGTTCCTTCAGATTCCATCACACCACATCCAAATTTATCAATGAGACGTCAGAACGTCAGCTAACCACTTTAACATTGCTGATTTAATTCATTTTATATAGTAATGGACTATATCATTATTTAAAAGCTGTGCCCTCCACGGTTGTACGTTTATTTGCAAATCAGTAATACTTTGAGTCTCCCTGATCTTTAATTTATTGCTAATACCTCAATTTTGTATGTTGAATCTATGGCCATTGGATATTACCTAAACTCACTTCTTGGCAGAAGATGGCAGGTGACTTTATTTTCATTTAATCTGGGCTCCATTGTTCAACATTTGCAGTCCCAGCACACTGATGCAATTATAAAGAAAGCACATCAGCGCCTCTACTTCCTGAAAGATTACGGATAGTCTATGTCAAAGAGGATCTCTCGAACCTCTACAGGTGGACAGTAGAGAGCATGCTGACTGGTTGCATCGTGGCTTGGTTTGGCAACTCGAGCGTACAGGAGCGGAAAAGATTGCAGAAAGTTGTGACCACTGCCCAGTCCATCATCGGCTCTGACCTCCCCACCATCGAAGGGATCCATCGCAGTTGCTGCCTCAAAAAGGCTGCTAGCATCATCAAGGACCCACACCATCCTGGCCACACATTCATCTCTCCGCTGCCATCAGGTAGAAGGTACAGGAACCTGAAATCTGGTACATCCAGGTTCATGAACAGCTTCTTCCCCACAACCATCAGGCTATTAAACTCGCCATCAAACAAACTCTGAACTATAACAGCCTATTGCACTTTATCTGTTTATTTATGTGTATATATATATGGTCTGCTATATAGACACACTGAACTGTTCTGTATTTATGCTTACTATATTCTGTTATGTTGCAGTAAGCAAGAATTTCATTGTCCTATATGGGACACTTGACTTGACTTGTTTGCCTGATATCTGAATTACCCACTCTAATTTCCCATTATTGGAAATGAAGAAATAGAATGGAAAGTTAATTGGACATGCACCCTCCACATAACAATTCTCAATCAACTCCAAGTGAAGGTGAGAAACCCAAAGCCTGAATGAATCAGTTTGTACTCGCTAGAATTTAGAAGATTGAGGGGGGATCTTATAGAAACTTACAAAATTCTTAAGAGGTTGGACAGGCTAGATGCAGGAAGATTGTTCTCGATGTTGGGGAAGTCCAGAACAAGGGGTCACAGTTTAAGGATAAGGGGGAAATATTTTAGGACCGAGATGAGGAAAACATTTTTCACACAGAGAGTGGTGAATCTCTGGAATTCTCTGCCACAGAAGGTAGTTGAGGCCAGTTCATTGGCTATATTTAAGGGGGAGTTAGATGTGGCCTTTGTGGCTAAAGGGATCAGGGGGTATGGAGAGAAGGCAGGTACTGGATACTGAGTTGGATGATCAGCCATGATCATATTGAATGGCGGTGCAGGCTCGAAGGGCCGAATGGCCTACTCCTGCGCCTATTTTCTATGTTTCTATGAATCAAACATCAGAGCTACAGAACCTCTTAAAATTGTTTGATGAGTGATGCTGTGTGCAGGTATTTTAAAATGTTCTGGCCCCAAAGTCCATCTCTGAAGGATGTCTTGTTGAGTGATATCAAGAGACTCTACTCCATTTCTACTCTCCTTTTACATTTCAGGGGCTCCTCCTAATTTTTTCACTATCCCACCTCATCTCTGCGCCATCTTGTTACTTCAAGGGAGTGATTCAGTGATTGTTCATGCTCCCGAGAATTCCACTTAGGGCTACAAGAGACGTAAGATAACTGGTCACAGAAGGCATGTGTCAAACACATTTCATTGTACCGTTGACCCTGTGTTAACCTATATATGAAAAATAAAACGGTATTAAAATGATTAAAAAGGCACATTTACTCCACTGGGAGCAGGACGGACAGGGAAAAGGATTTGCTTCCAGCCCTTGCACCTGTCAGTCTTGCTGGTAGGTTGCAGCGACAGATCATTGTCGGCACAATTGCTCGTTCCTGCCCTGCGCATGTTCCTAACTCCAGGTAAAACTGTCCACTAGGAATTTTACCATAAACATTTTCATCCAAGGCCAAACATGCGAGAGGACTACTCAGGATGCCCCAAAACTCTTTACAACCAATGATGTGCTTTTTGAAGTGCTTTGTTCCAAAGTAGGAAGTGCTGCAGCCAATTCCAAAGGAAAATGCTCTCACAAACAAAAAAATGAAAATGGACAGATAGCCATTTGACTGAAATTGGTTAAAACCACGCTTTATTTAGACAACCAGTTAATGACTCATCTGAAAAAGCAGTGCCTTCCTTGGACTGTCAAAGTAGACTGTTGTACTCAAGTGGAGATTTCAATGATACTTACCATCCAGATGAGTGATTGAGTGCACACAACAATAATGCTTCACATGGTTGTTAACGTGAAATCAGCTGATATGGAGATGTAACATCTATGCAGCAACGATGAGCCAGACACTCTCCTGTTGTGAAATGTTTGTAGCTCCTTCAGCACCTACTCTTGAGTCTGACCTGTAACCTTTGATAAGCGTTAATGGTGCCAACTTCTGAGGTTGTGGGTTCACTGATTTGAGAGGTACATGAATTGGCCATGTTTGTACAATTGGGAAGGGCTGTATCTGATTAGCATAAACTACAAAATTAGTTATTGGTCTGAACTTTTCTGTCGTTGGCAGATTAAGTTTCCTTATCAAACAGCAAGATCTGAGAAATACTGTTAAGCAATTAAAATGTGTATACATTGATGGTGAAACTGTCTGTTTTAATTTATTATGAAACTACTGACCTGCACTTATCAATCCCAAAGTTAAGGGTTATAACATACAGAAATTACCATGTTAATCAAGTACAAATCCAGCCTTGTATTGTGGTGTGATGGGCCCCTATATGGAGCACACACTGATATGTTCAGAGTAAACTATGACCATTGCATTCACTAGCTTGTGTACTTATTTTTAATTGGAAATAAAAATCCTGCTAACAATAAGCATCTCCCCTCTCTTTGCAAGAACTATTACATTAGTGGTAAAAAATATGAAATGATTCATTGAAGTATGCAGCAAAATGGAAACTAAGATGTGGCATTTGTGCTAATATGGTCAGTGAGAACGGATGTCCAGGCTATTCTGTTGAAAAATGAAACAAACAAGTTGTGTGATGAATGGTGCAGTGTGTAAATTCTCAAACCAAAAATCTTGAATGAGTTTCAACCAACAAGTGGGCTAACGGTTTTAGCACAGTTTCCAGCACTTAGTTTGTGGCAGGAGTTCACATGTAATAACACTTGCATTTAACTGAGGGAGAGCAATGTTCACTATACCAATTAGACAAGCTTACCTTTGTTCAAATGAGACCTGGTTATCATTTTAGGCAGGATTGTTGCTGCCTAAATTAGTAAGTGGCATAAGAGAGGCATGGACCAAATTGAAGAATTGCAGGCAGACTAACACTTTAATATTGTTTTTTCACCCTTGCTTATGCAAACTGAATATTCTTCTCAGTACACAAAACCACAATGGTATTCCAATGAGTCATTATGCTCCAACAGTAATCAATTTGGTAAAGTGCTTTGAGATATTTTGATGTGATAAGGTGCTTTATAAATTAATATCTCGTCAGTACTACCTTTATAAAACCAACCTGGTCTAGACAGATAGGAAGATTCAGGCATCGTTATGATAAATGCCACGTTTCACATCGGAAGTATACAAAATCCTTTCTTCCACTTTTCTCTCCTCTCCCCTTGAAAAAAATCCTGGGGTACACTTCTATTAGCGGTTAATAACCCACAACTATGTTAGATAAGTGGCCACTCTTATATCCGGAACAGGAGGAAACACACTCAGAACCAATCCATTATAATACCCACATATCTACTTTTCAGAGGGCATTCATTGGAAAGCACTTAAATGGGTTAATGTTTAATTTTTTTTCACAAGCCACTCAAAGACTCAGCTGCCAAAATGGCTTTGATCAAATCATTTTCCCCGAGGCAGGAAATTGAACATTATTTTCCATTCAGAAGAAGACAGGGAATGCCACTTAATGGAAAGGGTGATGGTAGTGTAGAACCCTTAAAGAGAGCATCAGATGTTAAACAATGTTACATTTTGCTGGCTAATGGCATTCAGACCCAAAATTGTTGGATTAATTCAGGTCTCACTGAATGACAGAACACATAACGTTGAGGGCCTTAAATGTCTTCTCCTGTTCCTCGGGATGACTCAGTTACATGCTGGCATTACTAAGTGATCCACCAGAGGAGAGAATGTTTGAATCTTCACACTTCAATTCATAATAAAACACAAGAAGGAGATTCAAAGAATCATATAAGCAATAAAATACGACCACATGCACCGTAATAATTCAGACAAGAGTTCAGTTTGGAATGTCAGAATGTCACAATGATGTCAAACAGACAGTTTCACAAATAAATAACATAACATGTCTTTCTTATCCCTTCTCCCCCACCGATTCTGAATTTTACACTGAAGATAGTTCATCCACGTTCATGCCACCAAAAAAATTACAGCTGAATCCATTACACAACAGGGTAGACACTGTTTGAAAAAATGCAGATTGAAGATCAGAGGGTCAATGAATGGGGAAGAAAGGGAGGGAGGAGGTCAGACATTCTGCAAATAAGATGCTTCTTTTTTTCCCCCAGACTATATACATCATCTGATATAATAACAACAAGATTCAGTCAATAGACAAAAGCTTAAAAAACTTTTTTTTCCTTTTTTTTTGTAAATTCAAGCACAGTATAGAAGTTGAAGATGCAGCATATCTTCGTGGGGGCTAATGTGGGCTTGTACCAGCGTACACTGTGACGCACGTGTCCAACTGAACACACCTGGAGACAAGCCTATCCCTGGATCACTCCAGCCCTGGTGCTCTGCACCTTTTTTCAATACAATTGACCCAACTAAAAAAACCAGTAAAGGGTTAGGTGATGAACAATCTTGAGACTGTGCAAGCTTCATCAGCTTTTACTTACTTACTTTTAATTATGCCCCAAGTAAAACATTATCAAGTTATCTTCCTCTCATTTGTCTTAAATTAAACAATCTTGATTACAACCAGCCACTTTTTATGTGGAAATGTATCTGCATTCGAATTAAAAGTTTCCATGATAAACAATAGAGTGTGCACATCCCTGAGCCCAACGGAGCCCCTTTCTGAGGGACTCCAGTGTGCTGCAGGTTGATGATTGTCATGGGCATAAAGAGGAGCAGAGCCAGATCGCCAGGATCGAGCTTCGGCATGCTCGTAAATTATGCAAAACACATTTCTTAAATAATATAAGATTCATGATGAAACCAGGTCAAGCATGATGGCTGATTATCGTCCCTGCCTGAAATAGTCCCTCTTCCCAACCACCACCCCCAGCTTCATCCTTGCTTCATGGAGCTTCATGTTTGAACCTTGGGTTCAGCAATAGGGATGAAACACCTGACTTTTAAACCACGTGGGCCACCACTAGAAATGCTGCAACTCCTAGTACATCCTTAAAGCATTTCTTCAGCAGTAAAAGGTACAGGAATTAACCCGATTTAGACAGCATCATTAATGCAAAGCAGCTTCTTTCACTTCCCTGAAAACTGGTGCAAAAATACGATTTTAAAGTTAAAATAAATCTTGCAGAACTAATGATAATTACAAAATTTTGAATGAATCAATTTATTCATTGTGCAAAGACTCCAAAGGCACAAAATTTACCACAAGCTGAAGCCATAAAGCATTGATTCATTGCTACTGCCCGACAATTTGAACTTCACAAAGAACACAATGAAAATGTAATTTTCACTAAAGAATCTGCCCTCACCCCTGGATTTGGTGCTTAGTTTAACTTCTCAGCATTATCACCCCATTAGTGACACCGGCGTACTGTCTGCCTCCAGGGTGAAGAGATGGTTGTGCACGGCAGAAGCAGGGAGTGTTAGGAGTATTTCATAGAGATGGGATCACACTTATTCAGAGGTGTAAATCACATGGCTCACTTGTTTGGAGTTAGTTTACATGTGTTGTGCCAATGAATGAGAATTATTCCAGACTAGCTTTTAGCATTTTTAAAGAACAAAACTTGGTACAGAGTTTGTACACGTTGCAGGAGGGATCATTTAGTTAAATTAGCTTATTTTTTTCCTCCAACGAAATCCCACAGTGCCTTGCATGTTTATGAAATAATTCCACTGGATTTACCTCATCAGCAATAGGAATGTCACTAGTTGAGGGTATACATCACTGTGAGGATGCAAGAACAACCAAATGAAATGAACACATGGAACAGCTAAACTTTGATGTACATGAAGTATTTAGATTCAATTATCACAAACTCTTAATTTATTCAGAATCATACATACTTTATCACTGAATGGAAATAAGTGTGAGTAGGTTTGAAACTTGAATGATTGTTCGAAACTGAGTGTCATCCTCAGGATGTAGAGAAATTGGAACGATCTGCATGGTGGCTGGTGGGATTATTAGCATGTCAGAACCTCAAGACTAATCATAAATCAATAAAAAATTTACCTGACATAATTGTCTTAATACATTTATAATTGGTGCAATCCAAACATTAGCTATCATTCACTACATATTCCATCCAGTTTTCTCTAGCATTAATACCATCCTGGGATTGATGGTAAAGATATATCTATAGATGGTAACAATATAACTAACTCCCTTTGCATGCACTGGCTAAACTGTACAGTACTGTGGAAATGTATCTGCATTCGAATTAAAAGTTTCCATGATAAACAATAGAGTGTGCACATCCCTGAGCCCAACAGAGCCCCTTTCTGAGGGGTACAGTACAGTAATTCTGTTCAGCATTTTCTGTTTCTGCTTCGAATTTCCAGCATTTGCAATTTTCTCTTTATTTGTTATTCTTCACCCTAAGCCATGGTTTTAAACTTATTTAAACTTATGGCTTTCCCAGCAGTAGAGTGACTGCAAGCACAGCATGGTCTAGGCTGCTGGTACTCTGAGCTTCATGACTTCAGTAACTTGCCATACACTACCAAATAGATCACCAGAGGAGAGTGCGTATGATAAAACAATTGATTGTGAAGATAATGTGGCTTTCTTTCTAGAAAATGGAGGGTATAGATTCTTTGGTACTCAATGGGGGGGAATCTCCTACTTTGGGGTTTCTAAGGCAGACGAGCATCTCATCCTGCTCCTTTGCTGGCTCAAAGTTAGAATTGAATTGAAGTTAGAATGTGAAGGAGATATGGTGGTCTCCTTCATCATAAATGATTACAGTACATCTCTTGGAACAAATGCGACTCAAAAATTAATTGCCTGAGAAATTGGAGGATTCTGCAGCAATATCCTTCATCATAAGATGCAGTACTCCAACAGTTGCATCTCTACACTTCACCTAAGCTACCTGTGCTGGGTCCACTGTTGTTCATCATTTTGTATAAATAATTTGGATAAGAGCACACAAGGCATGATTAGCAAGTTTGCAGATGACAATAAAATACGTGGTATCGTAGATAGTGCTCAAAATTTACAGGGGGATCTAGATTTACCGGGCAAGTGGTTGAGGAATGGCAAAACCCGTTCAATTCATATAAATACGCGGTGTCGCATTTTGGGAAGACTAATCAGGGTAGAACTTTCATAGTGAATGGGAAGGCTGTATCATAGAGCGGAGGAATCCAGGAGTGCAAATACAATTCTCTGAAAGTGGTGTGACAAGTAGGCATCATTGTGAAGAGGACGTTTGGTATGCTGGCCTTCATTATCTAAGGGATTGAGTATGGGAGTTGGGATGTTATGTTGGACAACATTGGTAAGGCCACACTTGTTCAGTGTTGTGTTCAGTTTTAGTTACCCTGCCTGAGTGACAGGGAGAGATTGAGCAGGCTATGTCTTTATTCCTTGGAGCATAGGAGACCAAGGGTAACCTTATAGAGGCGTACAAAATCATGAAGGGCATAGTTAAGGTGAATGCACAAAGTTATTTTCCGAAGGAGGGGAGAATCAAAAACTAGAGAACGTAGATTTAAGTTAAGAGTGGTAAGATTTAAAAGGGACGTGAAGGGCAACTTTACACAGTGTGGTACACAAATAGAACAAAATACCAAGAAAATGGTTGAGCCAGGTCCAATACAACATTTTAAAGATATTTGGATCAAAAAAAGATATTTGAATAGGAAAGGGTTAGAGAAATATGGGCCAAAGATGGCCAAATATGACCAGCATAGATGTGCACTTGGTCGGCATGGATGAGTTGTGCTGAATGGACTTTCCCGTGCTGTATGACTCTATGACTGATTGTGATAACACAAAAAAACTACAAATCTGAACAGAAATCAGCTAAATTTGGCGATGATACAAAGATTGATGAGTTAATCCACATTGTGAAGATCCCACGTAGGGATCTCGATAGGTTGTGATGAGGCAACAATTCAGCAGATGGAGTTTTAAGTGGGAAAATGTTAAGTTACCCACTTTGGAAGGAAAAAATTAAAAATCAATACCTTTTTTTAAAATGGCGACTACAAAATGTCACAGTACAATGGTTATGTGACAGAAACAAAAAGTGTGTGGATACAGGACATAAATAGAATTAATAGAATTTCAATTGCTTACTGCACATCATATGGGTACAAAAGTAAGGAAGTATAGATACTATTTTATAGGGCACTTGTGAGACCACACCAGTGGCACTGTGTACAGCATGATCTCTATATTGATGCAGGAATGCATTTGCACTGGAGGCAATGCAGAGAAGGGTTTCCTTTCAAATAAATTTCAATGAGGTATCATTGAATCAACCAGGAGTCATGATGTTAACGAGTCACAATCAGCTCTCTGCATCAAAGATTATAGATGGTTGCTATACATTGCTAACTAATTTAGTGAGCTCGGTTTATGCGCTCGAGGACCCATGCTGTGCAATGTGAAAAGCAGTGGGATATATTTTTGACGTTTGCTACGCATTCCTTGGGTAGCGCCCAGAGGAAGGTGGATAGACAGGGAAGATTGGACATTTTCACACACTCCACATGTTTGATCTTTCTTTAATTCAACATCACTTTCCTGCATCAATCCCACATCCTCTGATAACGGTCAATATCCAGAATACATAAATAATTTTTGAAGCTAAAATAAAACTAAGTGCATTATTATTTATAGCTTCTGCAACAAAATAAAATGCGGGAACAATAATTGCTTGAATCAGCGAACATAATTTTGTATTTACATATAGTACTGTACTTTCTCGTAAGGAGACCCAGTGTGTATCTCTCTTTAAGAAACAAATTATTTGCACCAATATCTTCTTTATGAGGTTCAAACATGATATTACATAAAAAGTCTTAAGGTATTTTCATACTGAGAAAATTAATTAATTACCTGTCTGAATAATTGGGTACGAACATTTCCAGAGGCACTGTGAAATGGAGCAAGCATGTTTAAATTTCCTTTCAAGGGATATAGCAGGGTGTAGAAAAGAGGAAACAGGATAGTAGGAAGAGAAACAACCCATTAAATGGGGCATTACGTTTCTGAAGGGCGGAAAATATTTCCAGAACTTCCTTTCATGTTATCGGTCTCAGAATCAATCGAACAATTAGCTTAACTCATATCAGGCAACCTAAACCATATTTAGGTTCAACAATGCATCCAAATATAACACAGCCCTTCTGACAAATCCAAGAGAAGCCAATGACGTAATTCCAAATGGAACTGAACTCATTGTTATGACCTCAGTCCTGACACTTTCAAACGATTTTGTTTCTCCTTCTATTACAGCAATAGGCTATGGCAATAGCTGTGGTACATTTTGAGCCAAATCCGTCCTTGTTATTATTATTTTTCAGTACACATTAAATGTAGTAGTCCTAAACAAAAATATAACCAGAAAATACTATACTCATCACTTTTGTATTTTTTACAGCCAAAATATGAGGTTTAAACATTTTAGTGGTACTGTAACTAAATCAAAATACAACATAAAATAATAAAAATTCAGCGTTGATGTTGCTCCCTAAATTCGGATTAATAGCTGACCCTTGTTGCAACTGATCAATTATTAAGATGCAATAATACATTGTCACTGTTCATCGAAGACATGTTGATAAAGCAACTCATGCTATGTAATCACCATTTTCTGATTTTCTCATTGTTATCACAAATTCTTGGTATATTAGTTTTTTAACATTATGTACACTTGCACAGAAATACCTATGATAAATATTTTACTTTCTCTTAAATCACTTTTAAATTTTCCTTAATTTGTAAAGTCCATTGGCACTTTGCACTTCATGGTGGGAATGGGGCAAAGACTTTACAAAACAAATCATGTGCTATGTGGATCAGAAGTACTGTAGAATTCAGGAATTCCTAAATATTTTTATTGCACTGAAGTAAAGGATTCAGGTTGGAGGTTGGGGCAATGTCCCATCAACGCAATGGTTTCAAAATCCTTCAGACTATCACAAGTAATTAATGACGGATGGAGTCCAGTAATTCTGGACCAATATCGAAGTTCAGGGAAACCAGGAACAAACTAGATCTGTTCATCAGCATCCAATTAAGTATAGTAACAGAAAATTGCCAACAATAGCAGAATAGTCTATGGCTGGAACCTGACATCACAGAAGCACAATGAGTCATGAATCAGTAACTATAGTTATATATCTTGTAACCATAGACACTTCGCAAAACACACTGAGCCATATACTGTAATTCGTTATCCATGGAAACTTGACAATGAAATGTGACAGTATTGATATCTAGCAACCAGTGAAATCCTATCAATAAAACAGGCCACAAAGCAACATCCAAGTAGCCATGAAAACTTAACAACTGCTGAGAGATAGCGATATTAACACATTGGAAACCTGGTAATCCAGTATGGTCGCAATCATTTTCTCGTCTTTCATAGAAACATTGCAATCAGCAGGGATATGAGACAGGGTGGAGGGAATTAAGCACCAACGCACCATTGTTTTTCACAGTCTGTGTAACAAGGATCAAATGTAACTGCTCCAGAAACCAAGAAATGAATTGGCACCTGGTTACCATGGAGATAAAACAATCCATCTTCCAACATGTCTACAATCACCCAATATTGGGTACATATGAAAAGAAGTAGCTGGTAGAGATATGTGGCAAGACACTGAGTCTGAAACACTGAGATAAACCCAGGACAGATGATGATTGGCACATAGTGCAACGGTGACAGAAGATATCACCAATTGACATTTTGATAGCAGGAAAACCATGTCGACGGATGAGCCACCGATATGTGTCCATGTCTTTTGGGATATGTTGGAGTCCAGGAGCAAAATAATGTTGAGTGAATCAGTGACTGAAACACGGGTCCAGTCAGCCACTTGCTTTGTACGTGAAAGTTCCTTCGACCCTCCGATATGAAGCAAAGAACACCACCAGGGCGCAATGACGCATGACAAAATAAATTCTCCAAAATTATTTGGCAACATCCTCCAGTCCTTTCCTGTGGAGTTGGCTCATTAACCACGGCGATCACTGTGGTTGCATTTAACAGGTGCTACACTCGTTCATCAATACTTCCAATAGAAAATAAACAGCCAAACTGCTCTGAAAGTCTTACATTCATATATACATACACGTATGCATATATATAGATATAGATATACATATCTATACATATATATATACCCTGTTTTGTGGGATCATATAATTAACTAATAACAACACGCTGAACCACGTACGAGGTGATATAGAAGTAGTTGCACAAAACCATCCTCTGGTCTCTTGTTTCTCTTCCCCCACTCACACACAAGTGCTCTCTACTAAAGCCCGTTGCTGTTCCTGTGGCTGAGAGGGGGTTTGGTCAGCTCTACCACTGCTGAACGTGACTTGTTCAGCACCTTAGGGGCTCTCCGCAGCACCCTCTGAGCTTCATTGAAAGCTTCCGTTAATTCTTTCTTCCATTGGATAAACTCTGGATCACTCTGGAAAAACAACAAAAAGGAAGTGCAAGGACATCAGTTTAAATCTTTAGTTACATTTCCTAACTTTCTCCACTGTCTTCCTCCCGGTGATATTTGTTGAACATAGAATATAGTCCAACACAGGAACAGGCCCTTAAGCCCACAATGTCCATGACGATAATTATGCAAAATTAAACTAATCTTGTCTGCCTGTATGTGATCCATATCCCTCCATTCACAAGACATAGAAAATTACAACAATCACTAACACTACACTAATCAATCTTCCTAAATTTGTGGCAAGATATTTAATTATGAGAGGTATTTAGCCCGGCTTTGTCCTGTCCTCAGATGAAGTTTGCAGATAAACATTGTTAATGAACATTTCTAGAAACCTGCAGGGACTAGCCACCCTGAGCAACATTTTCTTCAGGAGGACCAGGGATATTTTAACTGTAGTAATCCACTACAAAAATGCATAGTAAACATTGTATCAGGTGCCTGAAACACAAGCATTATGCTTTGGTCAAGCAAAGAAGCATTTTAACATATTCTAATTCCGTTCTCCATGAAATAAAGTTACTTCATACATATGGAGAGTAAATTTCCTTCTCAACAATAATGAGAGGGAACATATTTTGTGCATCACCCATCCGTGCAGCGTCTCTGAATCAAGATGGCAAAGAGTTCTTAGAACTGAATAGAGATCAACTAATCAGCTCATGTCTTCATCAAACTTTCATCTCATTAGTCTGAACTGGGTTCACATCTAGTGCCGTAAAGTAAACGATCAGTTTATTCCACATGTAGGCTGTTCTTGTTTAGATTTTTAATCAATTATTGCACTGAACAATATACAATGATTAACTTTCTCCAACTCAAATAGTTTCAAAAACTCTCTAATCAATTTCTTTATGTAATATACTGAATCAAGCCCACTCCTGGAAGTCACAGTACAGCAGCAAAGCTTTTCTATTTTTACTATTGTTAAAATGGTGAGACACACCACTCATCTCTAGACCTCCCTGACCCACAGAAGCACTTACCTCACACTGCAATACAAATTGCTTTCCTCCCTTAAACCGCAGCAGGATACATTTTTTATCTTTAATCTGAGTCTCTTCCACTGAAACTATCTGCTCCATTGTCAGCAGGCTTTGCTAGATTAATAAAACAGAAAAGAAGAGTTAAATTCAGAAATGAACGTCAAAGTATTTACTTAATTTTGACATTGGGTTTTGCAGCGGATTGCTAAATTAAAGTATCCTATTACTATTTACTATCCAAGGGGAAGACATTCTGGGTATGGGAGAAATCGCCTTAAATGCTACTTAACTAATTATAAGAAGCCCCACATTAACAAACACATAAAAAGAGGGATTTTAGATGGACAGCATCTGTGTTCTACTTTAAGTCAAAACTTAGACCTTGTGGTAATAATGATGCTGAACCCTGGCCTGGTGCTACAACTGTGTTGCTGTTATGGATGTGGTGAAGAAAATTGTCAATAGTGGCCTGGTCTACCCAAATCACAAGTAGGCAGGCCATCATGGTAAAACCAGCACAACAGAAAACTCTAACAAATTGAAAGGGTGCGCAGGAGAAAAGTAATCTGGTTAAATTGGACAACAGTTGTAAGAATGTCGTACTGTTCTTCCGATTCTGTGTCTACTGGGACATCACATGAGAGGAAAACTGATTAGTCTGAAAACCAAAACATATCATTAAGGTTTTCTAACTCGCAAAATGATTATCAAATATATTGTTTCAAATTAGTTTACTATTTCCATATCTTCAAAGTAATCTCAAAACTTGTCTTATAATGTATGGCATGACCCCAAATCATATATGCAAAAATTTCCAGCCTTGCTGGAAAATTAAGTCATCACTGCAATTAGTAATTTATTTTCTATAATTGTTGATTCACTGTTAATCAGATACATTTGATCTAGAAGATCGGCACAATTGGTATGTTCCAACATGTGAATGTAATGTGATTGAATTTGTTATTAGGTTTGAAAGAATGAAGAGATTCTTAAAAACCAAAAATACATGTCACATTTCAAAGGAACTAGATATAAATGAGAAATAGTAGTGCAAAAATGATAATGGATAAACCTAAACATAATGGGGGGTGTAAAAATGTGAATGTAATTACTCCAAAACAAAATCAGTATAAAAAAGGGCAATGCTCCAATTATAAAGCTGAGTAACCACAGTCAACAAGAGAGAGGTGCATGGACATGTGGGAATCCAGTTGATCAGAACAACTACGTAATGAGAAATGGGATAGGAGGAAAACATTGAAATGTTGACTGTAAAAGTTAAAAAGTAAAAATAATCTGCAAATATACTGTGAAAGCAATAAAAATGTGGGTTCACTGAAGAAAGAAGTTTGTGAGAATACATAGGAAAAAAAATGTAAAGCTCATTAAATGTATTCCATTTTCACAATGGAGCATAAGAACAAAATGCCAAGAAACTAAAAGCCAGTAGTGGAGAACATTTAGACAGTTTATTATTAGCTGAAGTTTAGACAAATGAAAAAATAAGATAGGCCAATTTTAAGATCTTGCTTTGACATAATAATATTGAAATAAATATACAAAAGTATTGCTGATTAAACAGTCCTAACTTTCCAAAATTCTTCAGCTTTTTTGGAAATTGTGGCTCTAGCTTAGAATCATTTCATTACTTAAGAGGGAGAAACCAGGTAACATCCAATGCAACCGTGGTGGGCTAACCAATTTAGTTGAAAATTTTTAAGGAGTTTGCAAACAATGTAAATGAACAACACCTTTGGTTACAGTGTCAGTTTCAATATCAAACATGATATTCTGTTGAAGAAACCAAAATATAGCACCTCCCTCGGTCAACCTCCTTTAGTCCTGGGAAAATAGTTCCAGCCTATCCAATCCCTCTTCATAACTCAAGCATTGCAGTACAGACAACTTTCCTGTGATTCTTCTCTGCACCCTCTCTAGCTTAATTACTTCCTTCCTATAGTGTGGCAACCAGGTTAGAGGGAAGATAGCAGGATTGAGCTTTTAATAAAGCCCTATCAAACAACCAAGCAGAGCTAAAGGTTCAAATCACACAAATCACAACATTCACAAAATGCCTCAGGTCTTTCGTACAATACATCATACTTCAAAGGCTACTGAATAAGATCAGTGAAAGTGGTCAGGGGACAAGCAGCGGAAAGGATATGCTTACTGGTTTCATCACAGAAAGCTGTCGAGGTCTGGGGTAGTCATTCATTGCGGGAGGTGAGGAATGGTATTTGGGGGGTGGACACATTAACAGTGTAAACAATGGAATTAACAACATAATTTCTAAATTTAAAGTTGACTCCAAATTGCAAGAGGTAAGGAAATAGTTGATACTGAGGAGGATTGTAATGAATTATATCGGAATTAATAAAATTGCAGATTGGGCAAATAGGTTGCAATGATGGAAAGTTTCGATGAAGTTTCAGAGAGAATGTTTCTATTTGCAGGGAAAGGATCAACTAGATAAATGAAGAGTGGCGTGAATGTGTAAGTTGCTACTACAAACTGCGCTTGCAGTGAATAGCTATGTATCTATTGAAGGAGAGGATGGACAAACAATTCAAAGGCGAAAGGAAAATGGACTTGTATGAGGAAAGTTGGGAGGAGGCGCAGTTGAAACACAAATACCGGCATGAATTAGTTGGTCTGACCAGTTTTGTGTTGTACATTCCATGGAGGCAGGCCAGCAATAGTAAGACAGTTCCTCAATCCACATTATCTGGCCAGGTGCAACAATAGCATTGGCCTCATCAGCACATCAAACACCTTGCGCAATGATGTAATTACCCAAGTAGATCAAATTCTCACGATGATGAAGAGAATAAGGGAGACATTGCCATAGCGATTAAGGTACTGGACTAATAGTCAGAATTCTACACCGCTGATCCAGAAACACAAATTCAAACCTCACATGACAGCTGGAAATGTCAGTATCCTTAAATAAATGAAACATTATTAATTTAAAAACATGGTAGTGTCTGCCAAAAAACCCCATAAATCCACATGGCCATAAAAACCTATTCATTGATGCCCTTCTTGGAAGAAATCTGCCATCATCCCCCAGAATAACCTTACTGTGATTCCAGCTCACTCATATCAATGGTCATTGCTGCAGCAGATGATTTTGTGCTTCCAATTGCTACTCTGACTGACACATTAACTAAACTCCAAAAAACTATCTTGTTTCCTCTCTTTCCCGGTTCTGTGCAAGAGTCAGAAGCCTGAAATATTAACGTTTTCTCTTTCCACACATGCTGCCTGACCTGCTGAGCTTTACCTGTATTTTTATCTATCTATATTACTAAAATTCTGAGCTTGACCACTTCCTGTTGTTCTGTATATTGATTTTAGAAAAAACGCTGTCACTTACGTCTGTGACTGCGCAGGACAAGAGGATTTTCCCATCAATTAAAAATAAAAGTTATTAGTGTTTAATAAATGTTGAGATTCTCTCTCCTGAAGGCCACGCCCCTTCCAGACTATAAAACACGGAAGTGTTGAGTGCCTCAGTCAGTCTCTGCAAGATGGGGGAGCGAGAGGGTCACGTCTCTCAGTCTGAGCTGTGAATAACACTGAACACATGTCTACTAAACTGTGAGTGGTTTTACTGACCAGTCAGTGCCCTTAATGTGGTTTGAAAATATAGTTTGGAAATTCTAAAGCTGTGTTGTCTTTGGTTTGGAAATTCTAAAGCTGTGTTGCCTTTAATTTGGAAATCCTAAAGCTGTGTTGCCTAATTAAAGTTGCCTTGCCTAGCTAAAGGCGCCTTGACTTCTATATAGTTGCCTTGCCTAATTTAAAAGTTGGTTTGAGAATACATACAATTTGCAAAAGTTGCCTTGCCGTCTTTATAATTAAAAGACTAATCTTGACCACTTCCTGTTTGCGCTTTGTATTGATTTTAGAAAGAAAACGCTACCACGTACGGCTGTGATTTTTGGCCATCTTACTCAGACTCCCCTCCGCCCATCAGGTGCCGAGGACTTTTCCCATCGATGAAAAATAAAAGAGTTATTAGTGTTTAAACAATGTTGAGATTCTCTCTCCTGTCAATCATGCCATGAAGGCCACGCCCATTTAACTGGTGGGAGGGACTATAAAACCCGAGAGAGTGTGAGCGTGGCTCAGTCTCTGCAAGATGGGAGGAGGGAGGGGTCACGACTCGCTGTCTTTAGTGGCCTTGCACCCTGCTTGAAATGGTATGAAACTGCACTTGAATTTGGTGGCCTTTGACCCTGCTTGAAGTGGTGAGAAACTGCACTTGAATTTGGTGGCCTTGCACCCTGTCTGAAATGGAATTTCAAGGAATAGCCGTGAGTCAACTGCCAGCCCACCAGCCTTGAGTGAGTGAGCTGCCAGCGCAACAGGCTTGAGTGACTGAGCCGCCAGCCCAAGAATCCATTCGGCCCACAATGTCCATACTAGCCCTCTGCAAACCAGTCCATTCACCCCACAACACCCATACTAGTGCTCCAGCAAGCCACCCTCCCTCCACTGGCCACCAATAGTGGAATTGGTGGAGAGGTGGAATATTGCGTTGGTGGACCAGCCATCCCGTGTGATGCTCGGACCCAACGGGTCCCACTTAGGCTAGTTATTAATGTAACTGAAACTTTATTGCCTCCCATCCATTTGCCCAGATTTGAGCCCCACCGCTGGGCAGGGAATTAATATCGGAGTCGATCCTTGCCTGGGATCACTCCAACGTGAGCTTGCAGTCTCTGGAGAGGCTAGTTGAGAGCTCCAACGAAGCAGAGGCTTGACCAGTCCCGACGCGGGGTTCGATCGCCGATGCGGAATCAAGATCGTCCCGTCAACGGAGGGCTCAAGGCCCCTGACCGCGAGAGAGCAAAGAAGGGAAGAGATCTGAACTTTTTTTTTGCCTTCCATCACAGTGAGGAATGAGGAGTCACTGTGGTGGATGTTTATGGTAAAATGTATTTAGTGTGTTCCATTGCTTTTTATTTGTATGACTGACTTGGCAAATGAAATTCCTCGTTTGTTGCAAAACATACTTGGCTAATAAAGTACTATTGTGATTGTGATTGTATTCCCAAACCAGCGGAAACATTTCTTCTTTCAATCAAAATTCTTGAGAATTTTTGGAAAACTTCTCATCAATCTCCCTTTAACCTCTCCATAGCTCCCTGATTCCCTGGCATAATTCCTCTGAACTCTTTCTAATGTCTCAACATACTTTTTAAAATGCTATGTTTAGAATTGGACACGTTCTCTTGTTAGGGCTTTGGCAATAATGATTTGCCTGATTTTCTACTCTGATGCATTTCTGAAAACATCGACATCGTGCCTAAAAATCAATAAAACATCTTTTTAAATGAATGTTTCTAAGCTTAATAAGGAATTAAAAGAAATGAAAAAAATGAAGACATTAGTTTCAAGGAAGAGCCATGAAAATAATGTGTGAATGAATTAAATTGGAGATCCAGTGATAGTTTGATGATAAAACCTTGGAACTCATTCAGACATTGTTTTAGAATGCTAATCAAACACACTGTTGTTTTATTTCACTATCCCTTTTAAACAATTTCATGATCCGAAAACAAAAACGCAATCCATGGAAAACCATTTCAATTTAAAACAAAATTTCTATCCACATACTGTAAAAAAAAAAAAAGCACATCTTGGCAAGACAAAGATAGACTTAGAATTCAATTCTCTGCAGGTCAGCTTTTCAACAGATCATGTACAATGCACCATTGCAATTTAGTCTTGCATTTTCAGATCACTTCTCTCATCATCCTTCAAAGAATTTAATACCATCATCCTTCTACAATTCATTTCAATCACTATTTTTATTGATAAGGTAAAATTCTAGGTGTGAGTGAGCAGGACTGAAAAGAAATGGCAACCTTGCTCTGCACAAAATTCAATGGCCTGAGCTTGAGCTCAGAGTGTAGCAAACCTGGCTTCAGTTCCATGTCTTTGAAGGAACACATCTGATCTTATTATTTATTGATTTGTGGTCTCTGTTGGTGGTGAATTGATAGACGCAGGGATTCTGGATGTTGTGGGCACTTTTAAATAGTTGTGGCCAACATAGAAATGTTAGTTTGCAATTTTCAAAAATATTGGAGATTACCAGAAGTTTTAAGTGCCAGCAATTATCATGCAAGCAAGCTGTCAAGATCATCAGGAGAGGATGAAGCAGAGGAAAATTGGCAGAAAAGAATGAAGAATAAAGATAGATCTGAGTACAAAGGAAAATGGATGGTGCAATGTAGTTTTATTCCCAAGGGCCAAGTTATCATGTCAGAGTCCCAGACGTTGCTCATATCCCATCTAGCTGGTCCAATTTGCAAACATATCCCATGTTGGTACTGACTGCATCACCACCTGCAACTACTTTAATTTTCTAATGTAATAGTGGTTTTGAGGTTGTACTTTCCAAATTGGATCAGAAAACAATACCTCACAAAAACAACCATTACAGAAATGCTTGAGTATTAGCACATTGGATCACATGGGGCAACCATACAAACCCAGGGTGGGCTATCAAAAGGATTCACACAGGAAGGCTGTCAATTAAGATATATTGTGCTAGTATGACCCTGCTTCCTGTGACCTGATACATAAGCATTAAATTGATTGAATTTCATTGTTTTTTGGCTAATCTTCCAGCTAGGCTGAATATGTTAAACAGGATGGCCGTCAAGGGAGAAAAATAAATCAATGAAAATGCCCAATTTGTTCTCCTTGCTTCGTAACAGAGGGATGAGAGAATGTTAAAAAAACTAATAATAAAATACAACAATTAAAAGCATTTCTAGTCTTGAACAATTAAGTTTGCGATAGCTAAGCTACTAGCTGAAGGGGAAAGAATGAGCGACAGAAAGACAATGTAAAATGAAAATAAAAATAGTTATATGTTATTAAAAGTAATCATGACAACCCCACAATACACCCAAAGTTTAAACTATAGCATGGGAGACTGGGTCGATGCTATAGTTTGATGTAGTGTTCTTACCAGCCTACGTCTTTTATAAATAATCCAGGCATCCTAAATGGAAAATAACATGACAAATCCTTTGTTTGATTAGATCTCACTTATAGGGTATTGTTGCACTGATCTTACTCACTGTAATGAAGCTCTGTTAAAATTTAAATGTTTATTTAATATTTTAAATGGCATCACATAGATCTGAGGGTGCACATCAAAATAGACAACCTTCCTAGAGTAGTTTATTGCCATGGCAATGAAAACCACTGTGTGATTGTGCATGATCTAACATGTGAGGGCTGACATTGATATTATCAAACAGGTCAAAACGATTAAGATATACCACCTTAGGGATGATATTATGTTTCTATCAGGAGAAGGGAACCTTTATTTGAAATATATCAATACAAAATATGCAAAATTGCATGGTATCTTGCAGGGATTGATCAAAACCACAGAATGTGTATAAGCATCATTACTCCTGTGCCTGTCCTTTAAAGTATTTAAAATGCATAATAAAATAAGAAGACTGGAATAAATAAATAACATCTCTCAACCACCAAGGAAGCAAAACCATTTTTCTGTAAAAATGCATAAAGAAAGAAAAAGACCTGTTGTGGATAAATAACAGTTTTATGTGCTGCGACTAATTTTAAACAAAAGCTAGATAGATATTTTACTGTACAATGCACATCAATGGATTATATTCAACGGAACCCAACATCTGCCTGTTATTATGCACACAAATATGTGTATATGAGAGTGTTAAATAGGTTTATAATGATTGCTGTCCGTTTATTGCATTTACACGCTAGACAGCTGTTACTGACATGAATGCATCTGCACGGCTGAGTTAAATACCTATGTTCCACAAACACATTGCTGTTTGACTGCACTGGACTGATCATTAATTTTTGCAGTTTTTACACTTTTTGCTTCCTCCTATTATTCCAGAAAATGTTTTCATGGTTTTACCTTTTCATTGTTGACCTGGATAGATCAGTACAACACGTTGGATGCAGAGTAAAGATCTTTCTGCATTACCTAAGGACTGAATACATTAACTGCAGACAAAAAACTCATTCCATAGCCTGACTGAGCAATAAATCCTGGTACAGAAAATACCTTGATTGCCGAATACGGATACTTTCCTACAGCCCATTTACAGAAGAGTCCTTAGTGTACCAAGGGATATTTCTATTACCAGCCAATTGTTCTTGTGAGCTCCCAATCAAGCCAGAGTCACACAAGCAATGCAAAGGTACTCATATTATGTAAAATAGAGCAAGATCATGCACAACTTCAAAAGTAGGCGTTTAAATAGGGAAGCAAACTGTTTATCTGAATCCTCTTTTACAATAAATCTATTACTAGGTTTTAAGCTAAAGATTATCAGTAGAATTTTGCCTCACTTAAGCGCTTGAGAAAGTGCCAGCCCCCCCCCCCAGGGATCTGTGATACGCCCTAACAACTGACTATTTGGCAACTTAATATAGACACAAATAGACACACTACTATTGAAAGTGATTACATTGTTCAAAAAGATCAAGAATTGTATTTGCAACATATTACAAGTCAGGAGAAGGCTATTCGGTCTCTCGGTTCAATTAAGGGTCCATAAGAGCAATCCCATCAGTTCCAATCCCCTGTCTTTATGCCCTTGTGATCCTGCAACCATCATCTCTCTCATAGGCCATTCATTCCTCTTTAAGTACAGTGCTCTCCCCCTAAGTTTTGGGACCCATCATTTATTTATTTGCCTCCGTACTCCACAATTCGAGATTTGTAAGAGAATAAAAATCACATGTGGTTAAACGTGCACACATTTTCAGAATTAATTAAAAGGGTCTTTTTTACACATTTTGGTTTCAGCATGCAGAAATTACAGCTGTGTTTTTCCCCCCCCTTCCCCCAGGCTTTCAATTCACCTTTTGAAAACTGTCAGCAACAGTGAGGGCAACCAACTCCTCAATACAGAACCAGGGGATAAAAAGCACGGCCATTACGGATATAAAGACATCATCCGGTGTGAGGGGCGGATCCTCGCACGTCTTCCGGGGTGCACGCATGAGAGAGTGCAAGCTCAGGTGCATAATCCTTACCGCGTTTGTGGAGCAGAACAATGTCATTTTTGAAAGTTGCAGCAAACATCCGCTTGTAGGCACATGTGGGAGAGGCGTGCGTGGACGGTTTGTGAGAAAAAGCTGATCAGAGGTTGGTGGTCAGTTTCAATCGTGACCGTGTGGTCCAAAAGATAAAATCGATGAAATTTCGTGCAGGCGAAAGCAACCGCCAACAGCTCTCTTCTCAATTTTGACATTACTGTTGGGATGTGTCAGTCATGGTGCGCGGAGGAATAGGGCAACAGGCTTATTGACGTTACCATCATTTTTGAAGATATGCTACGCCATATGTCCCTGTTGTGAGGGGTCACAAGGCAGTAGTGACCGGTAGTCTCGTTTAGGGTCAAAGTAAGCAAAAGAGTAGGAAGCCCAAGGACTATGCTGCTTAAGCGTGGTCGAAAAAATCTGTTGTTGCGCGTGCCAGGTCCCAAGACTGTGTCTTTGTGTGGTACAGCTTGGTGCTGCAGTGGGGCCTGATATTTCGCTTAAAAACCGGGGGGGGGAAAGAATGTGCTCAAAGTATGTAACCATGCCGAAGGAAGGACTCTCTGCAAAACGTAGCACGGTCTGTGAGTGAGTGGCAGGGCCGTTTGAAAGCACTGGTTTTCGCTGGGATCAGTTTTTTAGGCCGTCCTTTGGTAAATCCATGGCCAATGTATTTCACCTCATCCACCATGAATTTGCATTTTTTGAGGGTTTT